>NW_027108814.1:70167-72666 GCF_000696795.3 Halyomorpha halys | reverse complement strand
ATAGATTGCCATTTATCTTTGACTTCCTTTACAAGAGGCCTGCATATCTCTATATTTATTTTATTTTATATTGCACATCTAATGTGCAATCATCTTATTTGAACAAAGCCACTGATTTCTATTGGAAACATATTTTTTTTATTATCAAAAATAGCGCATACAAAGAAAAAAAAAATCAGCGAAAGAGCTCAATTCACCAAACTGGAAAACCTTAGCCAAGAAAGGCATGCGTGGAAAATACTAGTAAGGGGGGGGCAAAGATCTACAAGGTCTGCAGAGCTAATAAAAAAAAAAAATCAATAATAGTAATAAAGGTTCTCTCAGGCTGTATTGGGATGAATCAATTATTGCTGACCATACAGTACGCCATAATAAGCCAGACATCCTCCTTATAGACCTAAGAAAAAAGAAAGCGGAACTTTGGGAAGATATTGGGATCCCCAACGATAATAATATAAGCTCCACAGTGGGAGAAAAACTGAGGAAATACCAGGAATTGGCGATAGAATTGAAAGAAATATATAAATTGGAAGGTGTTACCACTACTCCATTCATAATATCAACGAATGGCACATACCAAAATCAGCAGTGGCAAGCATGAATGGTTTGGGGGTGCCTATAGACGTGCTAAGAGAGGCTCAACAGTCAATTATCTTAGACACTGCACGTATAGTGCGAAAATTCTTAAATATATGAAAAAAAAAATATTAAGGTGGTTGGACTTCTAGGTCCCCCAGCTCAGATATTTAACCACAAATAGCGAGAAAAACCTGATAATAATAATAATAAAATCATGCAGTTTTATTCTATACATATACACTCCACTTCTCTATGACATTTCGGCCTTTTCTATTAGCCAATTTCATCATCACCCCAGCCACCATATCAAAAACTATCACTAAATCATAAAGATTTTATCAGATCATTTCTAAGGGGGAAGCAACACTGAAGTTTGCAACAAGCACGATCCGTTGTTGAGTGGTTATAAAACAGTAGGGGATCCCAGAAGAGTAAGAGCATCCCTGAGGGAACAGGAGTATTCTTACACGATTCATGGCGGAAAATTCCTGAGCTAGTTTTACAACCTTCGGGTCGAAGAGCTCATAAGCTGAAAAGATTAATAGGTTTCATAAATTATTAAAATGAAATTTTGTTAACAATACGTGTTAAAATATTAATTACATTACATTCTACACGTGAATATCCTTTTAAGAAAAGGCTCGTTTTTGGCCTAGTAAGCAGTGAAAGGCAGATACATTTGTTATGCATCCTTTAACTGTTTTTATGACCCCCCATTCCTGGTCATTTCTGACATACGAGGGGGGGGGGGTGTTACGTTATCTAGAGGTAACCAACCTGTTCTAACTATCGTGGGAATCAAGCTTTCATTACAGCAATGAAAAAAGTCAAATTTCCAGGCCGGATTCGAACCGATGCCGCCAAAGTTCCCAGGTGGCAAAGACCTGTGCCTCAACCACCTGAGCGACGGACAGCCCCATCCCGTTAATATACCCACTACTAAAAAGTAAAAATTTTTTTGACAAGTTTAAATTTCACATAAAAACTGATTCATCTAATTTCAAAATTAAAATTTCTCCCTGTGAATCATTAAATCAACATTTTCAATAAACATTCTTCTAATCTTGATAAACTACTCTCCAAATCATTTTAAAATAATAACTTTATAAAAGTATATATATCTACTTTTGGTAGAAGTCAATAATAATAATGGATATAATTTTAGCGATGGATGACAAACACAAAACATAAGAATATTAGAAAATAACAATAATAGAGGCGAAGAAACTATAAATATAGAACATTGTGGAGATGACGAATGATTCCTAGTATTAATAACGATTATAATTTTTATTTTTTTCCCTATATATGAACTATATAATAAGGGAAAGTATTGTATAAATTTTTATCAAGAAAAATTTCGAATCCCAGTTTTCGACGACAAAAGATAACGGATCGTAATAAAGCAAGATCCCAAGAGGAGAAAAAAGTCAGTTATTTCACCCAAATTTTTTATTACTTTAATGAAAACTATGTATAATTACTAGTCAAAATTGATGAGTCTGCCAAGTATAGGTAAGGGAATAAAAAATGGCGGCTGTTTTAAAACGTTAAAAACAGAATCATTTTTCATTCGGAGCTCTATATCTTAAAAACTGCCAACAACAATAGAAAATCTAAGAGAAGATTATTTAAAGGCGAGTAAATTTACTTAAATATTAGCTATAAAAGAGCTATTTACGTCCAATAGTTCTCGAGATATTGCTTTTTAAAAAGCAAAATTTCTTAAAAATCTTCTGAAAGATTAGTAGTTAGCCAATTTATTTTGATAAATCTATGTCTCAAAAACTATTCGGCGTACAGATGTCTATTAGCACTCAAATTAAAGCTGGTTTGAAACTATAGAATAATTTATGATGTTTATCATCGTAAGTAGTTTTCATGATATTCGACAAACTAAATGAAATATTTATAAAAATA
>NW_027108814.1:66193-70101 GCF_000696795.3 Halyomorpha halys | reverse complement strand
ATACACTGCAGTGACATTGACCTTGAAGATCCGACCAAGGCTCAATAAAATATCGCTTCACCTCCTCACGCGATGGTGTCCCCATGCCTCCAATATTCAATAAATACAGATTCTATTTACTGACGCTGTTTTCGGCTCATTTCGTTCGCTTGTGATGTTTAAATTCGCCGTATCCATTTGAAACCGCCATAAAAATTTGAATTTACCAGCAGCCTTTATCATAAAAAAAAAAAAAAATTATAAAGATCTTTCTTTTCCCAATATCACTGCGGTTCACGTCACGAACGTCATTTTTCACTCAAAATTCAGAGCAGATACCTGTACATTATCTTTTTATCAAACTTACAAAAAAAAAAAAAAAAATATATGAAAAGAATTCGGAACCAGTTTGAATGACATATAATATGGTTTTTGTGATGGTTACCAATTTTTTATTTCCGCTTACGTATATATGGAATATATCGTAAGAGAAAAGATCGAGAAAATCTCGGAAATTCTCGCAAAAGGGTATGCCTAAGATGTGATTAACGTTTTTGATAAAATTGACTGACAAGAATTGCCACTTTATAAAATCGATTTTTTATATTTTTCGATTTTATCTAACAGCTTTCTTTTTTTTCTTGGGTAAGTTTTTTTATTTATTGATAGATATTAAAATCTGCCACACAGTTGTGGACAATAGGTAATAGTGATGAATGATTTCATACATACTAAAATAAATTAAATTAAAAAAAAAAAAAACTCTCTTAAAATATATACAAACAGAAGAATAAACAAAATGAAGATAATCAAACTATGTATATGAAAAATAAATAAAATAACATAATGATAAAATAATATAGTCTCTAGTAACATTTACACTCTAATATACAATATTTACACAATCGACTGAAAATCCCTGAGCCCACTCTATCCCCCACGTGTGAGGGGTAGAGAGGAGCTCAAAAGATCCCAGCGCATCCCTCTCGCCGTATCACTGGTAGTGAGCCAGTGGACTAAAACAGCCCTAGCGATTTTGATTGAAAAATGAAAAGAAAGCGGTCAAAGATTAGAAAAACGTTTTTTACTCGATTTTCCTAATCGTGTTATATCAAAGAGATACAACCAACTAATAATATATATATATATATATATATATATATTACATGGTGATCATACGTAGTATAAAATATTACTCGGTGATCACTAACAACATTTTGTACATTGACCCATAGGTTATGATGAAGCATTGATTGCTGATTGGTTTTGACTTAGACGAGAAAAATGGGCTTTTTATTCAGCTGGTTCGGTATTATTTTTTTTTTTTTGATTATTTGAACAAGTCTGTTCAAGACAAGTATTGTTTTAGGTCGTTGGAGAGTTCGTGGTGGATGATTGTTTTTGGAATTGTGAATTTTTATCGTTTAGAGAAAAGAGATTGCCGAGGATATTCCTTCTAATTACGGGAGTGTTGAATTTCGTTAATTTCGAAAAGAAATGGAAAAGGGAAATTTTGAAGAGTAATTTATGGCTGATTTTGATATTCCGAACAAAAGAGGTTCTGCACATGGGGTACATCCAGCCGAAAAATGTTGTAGAGAGGTCGTATTGACTAGGCTTAGAATAGGTCACACGAGGCTCACTCAATCGTATCTTATCACAAAACATGGCTTCACAAAATTGTTTTGCAGGCTATTCTGCCCAGGTCATTAATTATAAGTTAAAACCCTATTTTTTAAAAATTCATAAATATTTAAAACTACTAATTTCCAGATTATCCACAATACCACTACCATATAAACAAACTATTTATAACTACGTTATAAAGATGTTATAAATAGTTTGTTTATATGGTAGTGATATATCAGATTGTGAATAATCTGAAAATTAGAAGTTTTAAATGTTTATGAATTTTTAAAAAATAGGGTTTTAACTTATAATTAATGACCTGGGCAGAATAGCCTGCAAAACAATTTTTAAATTTTGATGTGAGGTGAGAATTCGTATTGAAGATTGTCCTTGAGGATGGCCGAAATGGCCGAAACGTTGGACTGTTGATGTAATAAAGAGTGTTGAGACTATACAAGGATACAATTTTATTTATTTAAAAAATAAATACCAGTCTCAAGAAGTTGAAAACATTATATATAAAATTATTATTAGTATTGGAAGAAGATTGTTGGCAGTCAATAAAGGTATCATAATAGTAAAAGGAAACTATTAATTGTTAACCAACGTTTCTTGAGTTGACATTTCTGTTTCAATCTGACAGCCCTGACGAAGCCTTGTAAAGTAGGGCGAAACGTTGGTTTACAATAAATAGTTTTCTTTTACTATTTTGATACTTTTCTTGACTGCCACCCGGAATATTATTAGTTGACGGTATGCGATGATTGGAGGTTGATGGTGTGAGTAGTTCTTGAATATTTCCTACAAAAATATTATTATATTTATGTGAAAATAAATACATATTTTGACTTTCGTATCACATAAGAAGTCTACTTCTAATTATAATTAGAAGAAATAAGATTTTTTGGAAGAGAATTAAATAAGGTATGGATGTTAGGACCTGTCGCTTACAAGACAGGCACCGCATGAGGCAGACACTAACAAGAAGTGACAGGTGCAACGGCCATCAGGAGGGCGATCGCTAAGAGGTAACAGAAATTAGTAGGCCCCGACCGGCCCCTCTGTTCTCCGATTTATGACCCCAAGGGCTGCCCAGGTTCTACCCCCGCGCACGGGAATTATCCTCATTAAGGAGCGAGCAGTGAAGCGCTTAGGAGAATGTGTGTAGTGTAGCATAGAGACAAGAACTCTTCCGCCTCCACCTCCGTCATGTCATGGTAACGCAACTGTTTCCAAAATATACCTCCCTCTTCTGCCAACTTTTCGAATCAAAATTTGAGGGAGAAGTAGCTCATATAATAAAATAATGCTGGAACTAGACATTTGCCACTTGCCACAATTCGTAGACTTGAAGTAAACAAAAGAGCCACAAACATCCCTATCCACACACTTGTTTTGTTCTTTTGATTTGTTCAGGTTATTACATTAGATTTACTCTATTTTTATTATAAATTAATTAAATTAAATTTGTACAGCTACAACCCATGAAGGGTCAGAGGTTCAGTACTTAGTAAGGAAGTATTTTTACTAGACCAACGGTTGTATAAGGAGGTTATTCAGTCAGAATCATGCTCGAACGCCTTTCATCAACCTTTCTAAGAAAAAAAAACCAACAATATTCCTTAATGGAACTTCATTCCCTCTAACATACGTCATGTACCAACCCTTCCCTCGTTTAAAACCCTTCTATTTAACTACTTTTTACTTCACCAATGTTATCCAATATTATAAAAATACAGATATTTATAACTATTTTTTTGTTTTGTTTTTTATATATTGAGTCAGTTAGTAATATGAAATTAGTGAATGACACAATCTTCCTTATTTAAATATATTAGTTTATTTCACAGACAACGACATTACGGGGTTATCCCCAATCTTCAGGCTGCTAGAAAACAAATTCAACAAAATTTAATATATGCTTATAACAATACTACTATATCACATTATTCATTAAACTATTTACCTGATTAACTTTTTTATATATAATGTATAATTAACTCCTTATTTGTCATCAGAATCAGTACATATTACTAAAAACAATGACAAAGCAAGTTATTTTAAAACAGGCAATAAAAGTTTATGCACACATTATAAATAAATTAACATTTTAATTTTGTGTATTTTTATAGAATTTATATTTATTTAATACTTGTTGTTTGTTATTATAAAAAATTGTTTTTAATAAATTGTTACAAGCCATTAACCTGGAATCCTCTGAAAAGACAGGAAACTGCACGTCGATTTCGACTATCACAGCACTTACTAGACAAACGGTCTAAACTTCCAACACATTACAA
>NW_027108814.1:53861-65863 GCF_000696795.3 Halyomorpha halys | reverse complement strand
TGTAACACTCCAATTTAACTTAGATCAGATTTACTAAATGTATTATAATGTACAGTTGTAAATAGCAATAAATAAATATTTAAAAAAAAAATGTTAAATTTTAGTTAGATTGTTTATCTTTGTGGTAATAGAGGTAGGAGATTATTGTTATAGTCCATTTGGTTGTTATCATAATGAAAGATAACCTTCAGGAAGGTAATTATTCTCCTTGATTAAAAATGTATAATAGTTGATTATTATAAAAAGTTTTTTATTAATTGACAATAATATGTTCAATATTAGCATGTAATGACAAATAAGGAGTTAGTTATACATTATATATAAAAAAGTTAATCAGGTAAATAGTTCATGAATAGTTTAATGAATAATATGATATAGTAGTATTGTTGTAAGCATATGTTAAATTTTGTTGAATTTGTTTTCTAACAACCTGAAGATAGGGGATAACTAATATATTTAAATAAGGAATATTGTGTCATTCATCAATTTCATATTAGTTTCTAGAAACTCTTCCAGTTGAAGATTAATTAATTAATTTAGTCAGTTAGTTTTAAATTTTTTTTTCCTTCTCTGTAACTAAACTGTAACTAAGTTTTTATTTTCCGAAATATGTTTGAACACTGTTAGCTAATCATGCAACCTATTGATGGTGCCAGTCAAATCTGATATTGTTTGCTTTTTTTTTTCCTTGCAGCATTTTGAGTTCAAAATGTTAGGATAATTGGTCAAGTTTGTTTAAAAAAATTAATTTAACTAAAAATTCTGGTATTTCAAACTTTTTCCAAAGTTCAGAGGTGTCAGATATGAAACATATTTTTTGAGAAAAAAAGGGATTTACTTGAGAACTATAAATTACTACAGTGTTTTAACCAACTCTTGATATACCAACATATTTGGTATACGTATGCTTATAGTAGATTATAAAATCTATTTCAAAAGTAAGGAATTTCCAATTTTGTTTTTTTGTCTAAGCTCTGGCGGGCTAAGTTACCGATAACCCTGCTCTATACAGTTAGATCCCCGTCAGACAAGACTTTGCGGATTTACTGAAGAACATCCTCGAGAAAAGATATCGCAATTGGTGAGACTTAGGAAAGGATAACCAGAGAGGAAGAACACAGCGTAGACGAAAATTGGAAAGATATATGACCCAATAAATTTGGCGATTACTTGGAAACGTTGGCACAATATATATCCTTTGGGTCGGTAACTCATATTAATCTCGGTGGAGCGGTGCAAGAAAAATAAATGAAGTAATCCCCTGGTAGGAGATTTAGTAGCTAGCGGGTTTCCTTAGGTTCTTCTATTTGTCGTGCAATACTTGGGCAATTATCTGGCTTGCCACCTAGAGCTATCCTGCTTGTGTCCTGTACCTGTAGTTCCTCTATTACCTTCTGTTGTACCAGCTTCGTAGAACAAGAGATAGTACACCTCACTTCAATATAAAACAATACTAGCCAAATAGAGTTAGAAGATATTCAATAAAAAGCAGTACGACATAATATATTTTTTTAAGGAATATTAATAATTAGTGATGGGATTTCCATATGATAAATAAGTCAAAAAAACTTTTTTTTTTCATATTTTATTGAAATTTAACGATTTCAATTTTTTTTTATTTTTTATTTATTGACTTTTACAATTTTATAAAATACAACAAGCAAATTTGAAGTAAGATCATAATGATATAATACATGTAGAGAAACTACCCAGTAGTAGAACTCTAAAAACGTTTTACAATATAAGGTCATGAGGCCATCTTCTTTTCAGGCGCTTCGGAGGATTGCCAGGAATGGAAGAGGAAGCAAGGTTAGAAACTAGCGGGTTCGGGCTAGATTGGTTACATATGGAACATTAAGTTCTTTATCTATGATTTTATTTGTAAAGTTAGGAGCATTGAGGATTTTACGAAGAATTTTGGATCGTTTAGACTGGATACGAGAAAAATTCGAAGGTTTAGTGGAACCCCAAAGCTCAACTCCGTATGTTCAGATAAACCTTGTAATTGTCAAGTAGATCAGTCTTTTGTAATGAATTGGAAATTTAGACCGTTTGTCTAGTAAGTGTTTTAATAGTCGAGACCGATGTACAGTTTCCTCTCTTTACAGTCTTGTGTGAGGATTACAAGGTCGTTTTGTCCAGATGTAGTCCAAGGTAGCGGATCTGTTCTACAGGGATAAGAGGAACATTATGAAAGTATACTGTAGGGCAGTCGGCAGTCTTACGACGAAGAGTATAGGTAATTTTATGGGATTTATTTTTTTTATGCAATTAAACGGTTATTATAAACTGCGAGCACACATGTGTTATGGGCATACGTGGTGAGGATAGTGTTAGGACTAGATGGGATATCAGCTGTATAGACTGTGCAGAGGATGGGACTTAAGATACTACATTGAAGTCTGAGTGAAAAAGGATGACTAGTGTAATCTATAAGTGAGAAAAGAACAAATGATGATAATTTATATTGGAAGATAACTGTAAAACAGAACTGATATTTTTTAGTGGTATGCAGCTTTATTAATTATTTGTGATGATAATATTATATTTTCTCTCGTGTTGGCAATATTATATAATACACACGAACGAGCATGATATCGCTTATATTTCAAATAAATAAAAAAGAAGAAGGAAACGTATGTAATTCGAGAGTTATCGCAGGAGTGAACTAATCAACTATATAAAGTTGGTCGATTATATCGAAAAACCTTCTGTCACATCTCAGGCATTTATGTACGAATATGTTATGTTACAGTCATTTGTAGTTAATACTGTATAATACTGTACACAGTTGTGAACTAGGAGGTAAGAAAGTCTACGATTGAAGTTTGAACTATTCTAGACTAAACTAAGTTTCCACGAAACAGGATTAAATAGAGCGAAGATCATGGACTGATTCTCAGGCTATGTATTTAAGACTAACAATACTTTAGGGTTGTAAACTAGGATTGTGTATGTAATGTACTTGAGAACAGTAAGATTATCCCCTTTAAGTGGCCATATCTCAGCTATGTGATAAAATGCAGGATGTACCCTTTCTAAAAAGGCATGGGCATGCCAAGGGTTTGAATGATAAATAACTTATTGATTGAAAAAATTATAAATAGAAAAACAAAGAAAATAAATATATTAAGGTTGATGAGAAAAAAAGGTCATCAACAAAATAAATCATTTTTGTTTTTCATCTTAAATTATATTATAGATCCACTACCTTTGAATACCTCTGGCAAAACAACTAACTTGGAAAAATGTTACAAGAATGAATAGACAGGAAATTGCGAATCGATTTCGACTATTAGAACACTTACTAGACAAACAGTCAATATGGCTGTAATAAGGTCAATCTAGACGTACGGAGTCGAGCTTTGGAGCTCCACTAAGCCTTCGAATTCATCACGCATCCAATCCTTCGTAAAATCCTCAATCCTCCTGATTTTGTCACAAATGAAATCATCCATAAAGACTTTAATGTTCCATTTGCAACCTAAATAAATAGACTACATTACTTGATCACGAGCATTTTATTCAAAATATTGAATGATCTGATTAATATTTTTTAAATTTCTCAGTTCCCTGTTTCTCTCAAGTAAGTTTCTACGGAATGTAAATGTTTTAAAAAGCCCAAAAATGAACCATTTGAGATAGTCTACAAATTAGGCACAGGCTAAACCTTATTCTAAGGTTAGCTTCCATACCATGGTTGCAACTGGAGACGTGTCATATAATGTTTCATTATTTTCCATGCCTTTAGAGATGGCTTGATCTAGTGCAAAACTGATGAGATATCTTTTTGTGGGATCAAATTATTACTTATTATGTTAACTGTTACTAGTCTTTATAAAATATACAGTTTTATCAATAAATTCTTACAATCCAAAATCCTTGATGCTCCTTATTACTTCACAAATAAACTCATCCATAAAGACCTCAACATCCCATACGTTGCATATTTGGCCCATAATAATAGGGGCTATCTACTCCGAACCAGACATCAATTCTGTCATTATAAAATCCAAAACTCACTAGTTTCTAGCCTTGTTTCCTCTACTATTCCCGATAACCCTCCGAAGTTCCTGAAAAGAAGATGGCCTCGAGACCTTTTATTGTAGAAATGTTATTAGAGTGCTACCAAAGGACAGTTTCTTTAAATGCTTGTATCGAACGATTATAATCTTATATCAAATTTACTAGACGTATTTTGAAGTAAATACAGTTGTAAATGTCAATACAAAAAAAAAAAGTTGTGTTACATTGTAATATTAAAGAATTCAGAACTTAAAAAAATACTCAAAATAGAAAGCTATTTTGCAATCTTCAAAGAAATCTTTGTTGCAATATACATCTCAACGGGAATGTGTAAAGATAGCTTTACACCTCCGAGATATGCAAAAGATACATAGAAGCTCCCAACAAATCGCTTTCGGAAGTGCATCGCTATCCAAACGACAATTGTAAACAGAGTCGGTCGGCTGATAGGGGGATTTAAGAGGCGCGTTCTGCGATAGTACTAAAAGCTGCACTCATTATAAACGTCTCCACGGCCGAATAAAAATCCCGATGTCTCATTCTTCAAGGGGCAAAAGTACAAAAAGAAAACCTCTGAGAGATCCCGGAGCCCTATAAACCGGAGCCTAGTACAACAATCTTCCTATCGTGTTATCGTTCGAGAAATTTAGTGGCTATCGTAGCTGTGAAAATATTATCCACGGCGAGAAATGACTGAGAGGGATTTAAGAAGCGTTTAGCCAGAGCTGACATTTAGAACCAATAGTCGTAAATTATATTCTAATTAATTGTTTTATTGGCCGGCTTCTTAAAAAGCGGATCCGATCTCCTTCGTTAGTCCCTACTATAAATTACCACGCGGATTTTATTCGCTTCTAGTCGGGAAGCACAGAGTGGATTCATTGTAGCGAACCTCTAGAAGAAACAAGCCTACTAAACACTGAAAATAAATACTTTATCAATGAATAAATTAAGATTTTTTAATACGTTTCCATAAGTTCTCTAACTAATTTTATATAAAAATGTATTTATTCAAATTTTTAAGGACACTTGATGAACATCGGAAGGAATCACCCAATGGTGGTACTCATTGATTTAAATTAGAAGGTCCCGTGGCCATCTTCTTTTCAGACTCCACGGAGGACTGTTAGGGATTGGTAAGGATGAGAGATTGAGAACTAATGGGTTTGGATGGGTAAGAATTACTTACCCATCCAAACCCATTAGTTCAACAATAACTAGTTATTTGTAATCTAGTCCTAACTCACCCCTACTCTTTAGCTTTAAGCATAAATATTCTCTAATGGTAGAGATAAAGAAATTCTGATCTAGATCTTCATCAAGAGAGGGGTCGATATAGATGCCGAAGGACAATTTATGATACACTTATTTAAATAATTATGTTATAGTTTCTATTTATTTCATAAAAAGTAATTAAATTATATCACATTCCACAACGCCAAAAAAAACGGGACTAATGAAATTGAATTGTCACGGTTTTCTTTTTTACGTTTGTGTGATTTGTCATTTACGACTGAAACCGTAATAATTGTCTACGGTTTTATGAGACTTATGACATCTGGACGCTTCGAAACGGTAAGTCATTGATAATTATTCGTTTTTAAAATTAGATTTTCCATGACAATGAACAATATCTCTTTGCATTGCAAATTCCATTGCTATGTGCAATGTAGAAGAACTGCAAAGAAGAATACGATCTTATACATATCTTCTTACCTATATAATATTACATTTCATATTTCATTATAAACTCCCTAACCACTCAAACCCCCTACTTTCTAATCTTGCATCCTTTTCCATTCCTAACAATCCTCCGAGGCACCTGAAAAGAAAATGGCCACGAGACCAGCTAATGTAAAATATCATTAGAGTGCTACCAATGGGTAGTTTCTCTACACGGCTGTAACACTCCAATTTAACTTAGAACAGATTTACTAAATGTATTATAATGTACAGTTGGAAATAGCAATAAATAAATATTAAAAAAAAAAAAAATGTCATTGTTATCAAGAAGAAAGTCTAATTCCATGGTTATTAATCAACAATTTTTTATTTTCAATTCGTTATTTATATTTCCAAATTTGTTAGTTCATTATTTCTTTTTAGTTTTATGTTTCTTTGAATGATGTTTGTTATCTCTTTTTGTTTTATAATACTGAAGAAAACCTGAAACTCAGGTGGAAACGTCGGCTCGAATAAATAATATTTTTATTTATTTAGTTTATTTTTTTGCTGACCACACCTCTTGTTTAATTTAGATATTCCCCGCAGTAAACGTTGGGGGATATTACCCAAATTAATTATTATGTGCTGGTATGGCTGGTTTGAATAAAGAACTACTTGTAATGATGGAATGGACTGTATTTATAATAAATTTAAACTCTTTATAAGTTTTCTGAAACAATTTGCTGGACAGTTTGAACAAAATGGTTAGATTATATTTTGATAGTCATATAACTAATATGATTTAAATATTACATTTTACTTGTTTGATATTCTTGGAGTTGGTTCTGGTGTGAATATGAAGATGAAATAAGGGTTCCCTCTTAGTTCTTTCCCCTCATCCTCCTGCCCTCGCCGCCTCTCTCGCCTGAGTGTAAGGTTTTGCTCCCCCATGACTTATAAGAAGAGACCTTCTTGAAGAGTTCTGTCCTTTTCTTCTCCTGTACAGGTCAAGATGGCTACTCTGTTGACTCTAACCCCTTTGTTTTGAGGACCAAGATGGCTGCCCAGGCCTCTTACCGCGTATCTTTGCCACTAGATGGCATAATGAATTTCTGTTAAGAGGTTAGGGGGCGTCTTACTTAAACACCTCTCTGATCTTCTCCACTTATCAACCTACGGGCGACTATCTACACCTCATTAAGAAATGCAACAGATTAAAAAGTCGACATCATTACCAAAAGAATCATCACCATAACTCATTTAATTATGATGGGTCCCTCAGGAGCAAAGACTATCCACGAGTGCTTTTCATACGTTTTCTACTACAGCAATCCTTGCTGTTTGCCACGTCTTGTCCAAGGGCCTGGACCATCTCCGGGTCTGCTTTTCCCGAGGAGAGAAGAGTGTTCCATTTCAAGAAAACTTTCTCTACAGTTTCTTCTGGTTCTCTCATAGTGGGCATTATAAGCTCTCCAAAAAAGATTTAACTACATAATAATGAGATGAGTTTTTCTTTCTTTTATTTTTTAAAATATTAATTCGTGGTATTTTATTTCTTTCGACTCTATAGTCTACTAAGCATCACTTTCATATCTCATACCTCTTTAGGAAACGTAAAGAATCCAACCAAGCCCCTGAAGTGGATACTGCATAGAAATCAAAGCAGCATTGAACTATCGGGGGGTAAGGGAACAATGCCTGATATCTTTCGCTAATGGACTGTTGCTCAACAGCAGCGCACTCTATATATCATAGATAATACTATAGTTCACTCCGCTGCTGACAACTTTATCTTGCACCTGGAGAGTTTCTACATCAGCTGTCCTAACCCGCCATTCATTGCTTCAAGGAGTGTATGACTCACAGAAGACGAATGGAGATTTATATATGCTTTCTTAGTTTTAACGAAAAATTCAACCTTTTTTTTTATATATTATATAAATATATCACTAAAATTATGCGATTTTTTTTTTTTTTATAGTCAAATAAATTGGTCGTCATGATATCAGTAGTCTGATGAGCAGCGATAGGATTTTTATGTGCTCGAAATATGTACATAAATATGTGCTAATAAATTGTCATACATTTAAAACATATGTAAATATGTATTTATAAATTTTGTATTATTCAACAATATAAATTACTAATTAATTAGTAACTTTATAACTTTAAAAAAGTTAAATAAATATGTATTTATTATATATTATATGAATAATATTTTAAAGAAATTATGTTAAAATATGTACAAAAAAATGAACTTAGAGAAAACATAGTTGTTCAATTACAAGACATTAACTAGTAATTTTAATTAAACTAATTGATTAATAATTACTCAGAATGAATTATAAGCAAAAAGGGAAATAAAGAATAATCCTTATTAAAAAGAAAAAAAAAACTTTTAGGTTTTTAAGTCCGGATTGCTAATTTTGTAGATAGGAATGACTGCCCTGACAATTGCTCGGCACAAATCTAAATACATAGTATTGGTACCTGTGGAATCTGAGGAGGAAAGAAAGAAACAGAGAAATGGATTGAAGATTAAACAAACCAATTCTAGGAAAATGCCACCGGAATAAGACCCTTGCTCTTTTTAATTGATTCTGATGTTTACACACATTTTGGAATTTTTACGCACTATTTCTGATAAATGATAAATTTCACCTTTAAGTATCTTGCGTTCTTTTGAATTTTATGTAGTTGCTGCGGAAAATGTATTTAAAATTGAACAAATAATTTAAGGAAATATGTGATTCAGGACAGAATACCTAAAAATATGTTAAAAATAACAAATATTACACAAAATATGTGATTTACAAAAAAATATGTAAAAAAGGCCAAATATTTAAAAATATGTAAAATAAAAAAAATCTCGGGTGAGAGAACAGTTAAAAAAAATCAATCGGTGAAGTTTTTATGAAAAAGATTTAGATTTAGAAGAAGAAAAAAAAATCTACATTCAGTGAAAAATATGCAATCCGTATCCGGGTCTCGGCACCACTTATGAGTACTTGGACTGAAATGCTTAGAGACAAAGGAAAAGAGGGAACAGAATTGAACCGTACACTTACTAGAAAGACACTGCTTTATTATCTCTGTGATGCTATAGACATTATTGAGCTTTATTTACTTGAGGAGTTAGGATTAGTGTTGTATACAGGCCTTGTCCAACCATAACTTATATATATTATAATTGATAAACACAACTGTCTCAAACGTGAAATTAATTTATATATAAATATTTTTCAAAGTTCGCATTTTGTTGTTATTAAAGCAGTTATATTTTCTGTAGCTTTGTTGACCGCAATTCGAAAAATTATCCTTCAATTAATTACATTTGTTTAACGAATAACTCAACTCTATTATTTTTTTTATTTATTGTAAAATAAACTGTACAAAAAAATACCATGAGTAAATATCTGGAATGTTTCAAACACTTGATAATCTTGGAAAGGAACCACCCAATGGCGGTACCTCAAACACTAATTTAAATTAGAAGTTCTCGTAGCCATCTTCTTTTCAGACGCTTCGGAGTATTATCAGGGGTTGTTAAGGATGAGAGATTAAGAATTAATGGGTTAGGATGGTTAAGGAGTTTGGAATGAAAAGACGTATATTTATTCCTGGCCAAATCTCCAACGTATGGGATATAGAGGTTTTTATGGATGAGTTTATTTGTGACGTAATAAGGATCAATTTGATGGTTTAGTAGCGCCCCAAAGCTCAATTCCGTACGTCCAAATTGTTCATAATACCATACTATATAAGAGTTTTTTGTAGTTAATGCGAAGTTTAGAGCATTTGCCAAGTAGGAGTTGTAGCAATCGAAATCTACGAGCAGTTTCTTGTCGTTTCAGTCTTATATTTGGATTCCAAGTAAGTCTCTGGTCAAGATGGAGTCCTAAGTAGTGAATCTGTTCAACAGGCGTTAGTGGAGTATATAAAAAGGATACTATAGAACAGGAGGGTAGAATTTTACGATGGAGAGTAAAAGTGATCTGGTGGGATTTTGGTTCCAGTTTTGACACCATTTTTCAATGGATGTTCTGTGGGTTTTTTCTATTATTTTAGGTTTAGAATTATAGAATGAAACTCAAACCTCCAAAATACGTTTTTACTGTATACACAACAACTGGATGCAATGGTAAAACAGCTTATGCTATTCACTAGTGTAGCTTTGAGGTCACATTGCTATTTTTGAGTTCTCATGTTTCTAGTGAATGATATATTTGAGCTATCTGTGAACCTGTTGATTATCTACAAAGCTAAGGATCTCTACTTTCAGGACATTGCTAGAGTTTTGCTCGAATTCCGTTTTTTTCAAAGGAAGTGGTGTACTTCAGTAAAACATGGGGGGTAGGAGGGTTACCCTAATGTGGCCTATCGATTCCTAGCTAGGCCATTTTAGAACACCATTTTTATCCTGTTGTTTTCAATCATATTTTTCATCATAACAATGCTACTCTGTTAGTAATGGATTGTTCATTAACTGTTTTGATGTTCCTTTCTGTGCAAATGGCGTCTATATCAGTTAAGAAAGGAACATCGAACCTAAGAAATGCGTTAAAAGCGATGAAAGAATGAATTTCATCCTACAAAGCAGCTGAGTTATTTGGGGACCCTAGACGTGCTATGAGGAGACACGATATACTTTCAATAATATCCAAGCCGAAATTGGGTAGGAGGGCAGTTCTATCAGAATCTGACGAAATAGAGCTAGGACTTACAGATTTGCTGATGTGGCGATGCCATTGACCTCCAAACGTCTGAAGAGGTAGGTTTTCACTTTTTGCAGTACATCCATTTGCCATTCATGTGTCAAACGTATGTCCACCAATTGTGTGAAAGGTATAACAACCAACTTAACAGTCCCTTAACAGGGTGTGTGTTCAGAAAGTGAATTTTTTAATGATATGAATTATATGGAAATTTCATTTTGATTTTTGCTTGCTAAAAAATTAAGTTGATTTTGTAATTTGAGACCTCTGGTCTTAATATGGCCTATTGATAATGATTCAGATGAATGCCCAAAATTCCTCCTAAATTTTCTTCTGTAAGACTGTAGAAAAAATGGCAGACCAATGGTTTGGATATTGAGTGGGCTACAGCTGTTCAAACCTTATGTAGGTTTCCTATACTCATTTTTATTGTTTAGTTTTCTGTATTTTTTTTTGTGAGCTCATTGCAATATACGGCTTTAAATTAAACTCTTGTTTGCTAAAATTTGGTCCTCCGGGCTGGATTTTTTTATTTTCTGTCCGAGGGGTCACTTATCAAAACAGAAATCGAAGGGCACGCAACAACCGCGATCAATGCAAAGGAACAAGTTGCGCTAAGTGAGGAACTCGCAGATCTGTTCCAGACTATATATAATGGTTTAGTATAAAATAAAGAATAAAGATAAAAAGTACAAGAGGCTAATGCCGAGAGTATTCGGACTTTTTTGCTCCGATTAAAATACAGGACAGAGTTGAGGCCCGCCTAGGGGGGCGATTATCAAGGCTATGATTAAGGAGTGGAGCCCGAGGGCCCGCCGTACAAAGTATCCTCTCAGGGGAGGAATTTTTATTTACAGCGACGAGAGCGATCCTCGGGAGGAGATAGGGTGTCCTGGTCCTGGTCACATAGCACATAGCACTATAGCACACTAGGCCTAATTACCATGATAATATCTCTTTGCCGTCATTTTTATTCCTGGCCCGGGGCAGAACCGGTACTCGGCTTGGCTCCATTCAGCCTCCCTGCGTCCAGTTTTTATTCCTCCCGTGTCCTGCCAAACGGGTCTTTGTTTCCACTCGCCGATAGTTGCCAGTCCTTTAAACGTTATGTCCTTCCAGGGCCTTGAGGAAGTGGACGTGTCTACTCAACATTTTATTCTATGCTATATTTAATAGTCGTATTAGTAATATTTATAAACGAGAAAAATATTTTATATTAAAATACATCTCTATATAATTGTAGATGATTCAAATATTATAGTTCATTATTATAAAATGTATTACATTTTTTTCTTCTTTAAATATTCATAATTTAATATTCCTTTTTTTTTGAGCATACGTTGCATAACTTTTTTATTCATACTTTTTCAATCCCTCATAATGAACACACAGAGCATTCTCAAAAAATAATAATAGACAAATAAAAACTACGTATTACAATTGTTTCAAATCATGTCCAAATTATTATGAAATATATGAATATAAAAACGTTATTAGAAAAATAAACTTAATTTAAATTAGTTTCTTCATTTTTTTAGTTCTCTATCCATTCACCATTTAGACATTTAAACTAAAAAAAAAGCTTGTTTCGGAATT
>NW_027108814.1:47822-53811 GCF_000696795.3 Halyomorpha halys | reverse complement strand
ATATATTATAATATCTGTATGTATTTTTTTATTCATAACTTTCCGATCTCTCATAATCTACAGTGAAAATATTTGCAAAAAATAAAATCCGGCCTGGAGGACCAAATAACTATGTGTTTATAGATGGAAGTACTTTTAGGCTCCTGGGGGAGCAGATATGTCAACTAAACATGTTACTGTATGCTTTACGGCAATACTGCGTAATTTTAATACAGAAGAACAATTGAACATATATTTTTTATACTAAAAACTTCTTAATGAAATCGTTCATTACTACGATATGTTACAATCAACAGCAATTGATTGTAAGAAGAATATTAATAATTAATCATATCTTAATATTCTATTTTTTAAAAAAATATAATATAGATACGTTGCATATTTTTTTATTCATGCCTTTTTGATCTGGCATTATCTACAATGAGACCGAAAAAAAAAATCCGGCCCGGAGAACCAAAGAATTATATTCGAGAAGATGGTCATTGAAAATCGTAAATTAAACCAGGTCATCTGGTATAATTTACATCTTATTGCATTTATTATATTACTGTCTACGCGGTGGTAGTTTCCAGTCCTTTAAACACAATGTCCTCCTATCTTCTTGAGGGAGGGGACGTACCTACTTACCATCTTCTATGCTAAAAAAAAAATGATATCCCAAAAATAAACATAAAAACATATCCTATAAAACAACAATCTATAAAAAACATTTCATTATCTTATACGTTGTATTTTCTTATTAGCAGTAATAGTAATCGTGATAAACAAGAAAATATTTTTTCATTAAAACTTCTCTATTTAGTTGTTGGTTAAAATGTGCCACATTCAAGTAATAATTAACATTGAAATGTGTACCATTCAAGTTGTTAATAAAAAATATATCTTAATAATTCTTTATTTTTTTATGTTGATTTTTTTTTTAATACTTTCTCAATCCCTCATAATCCAAAATAGGGATATTTAAATCAAATCTATCCAGAAAATCACTAGACGTGAGTAGATAATCATTACAACCACATTGCATTATCAATGCTACTATCTACCTGGCGATAGTTTCTAGCACTTCTAGAGCCGTGAGGTTAAGTAGATACGTCCAGTATCTACTTAACATGTAATTGTATGCAATCTTTAATATAAACAATCGTTATTGTTAAAACGAGGAAATTTTTTTTTTTTATTAATGAATTCTGTATTTTAATGTAGATTATTAAAATATGTCAAATTCAAGAGCTATTATAAGTGAGATGTCTATTAGCACTGAAATTAAAGGTAGTTTAATGGACTATAAAGAAGTTTATGTCCTTTACCTTTGTAGGAATAGTAGTTTTCATGATATTTGCTAAAGTAAATTGATTTATAGTTATTCGGACAATAAATTTGATTTATGACCAACTTTATTTCAGAAACCATTGGACGTACTGATGTCTGCAAGTGCTCAAATTAAAGCTAGTTAAATTATTAAAGCTAGTAAAATACAAAATATTTAATTATGTTTATCTTTGTAGAAGTAGTAGTTTTTATATTTGAAAAAGTAAACTCACAAAACGTTAATTTATAGTTGTTCGTATAAAATGTTGGATTTTTGAAAAAATATATCTCTAGATCTATAAGACGCACATATGTCTGCCAACTCTCAAAAAAAAGGAAATTTAACTTACTATAAAATAGTTTATGAAACTTATCTTCGTAGGGGTAGTAGTTTTTATGATATTCACATATGAATAAATTTGGAAAATGAAAATTTGTTCGAACAACTATAAATCAATTTATTTTAGCAAATGTAATGTAAAATATTACTCCTACGAAGATAAACATCATAAACTACTTTATAGCTCATTAAATTAGCTTTAATTTGAGTGCTAATAGACATCTGTACTTCAAATGGTTTTTGAGATATAAATTTTTCAAAATAAATTCACTACCTACTGATCTTTTAGTACGTCTCATACAACATTCTTATGAAATGTTGCATTTAAAAAGCTTATCTCTAAAACTATTTAACGTAAATAACTCTATTAGGGCTCATATTTTAGAAAATTTACTCTTCTTTAAATGACGTTGTCTTAGGTTTTCTTGTGTTGTTCCTACATTTTAAGATATAGAGCTCCGAATGATAAATTAGTTTTCTTATCACTTTGAAACAGCCACCATTTTTATTCCCCCTACCTATACTTGGCAGACTCATCAATTTTGACAATTAATTATACATAGTTTTCATTAAAGTAATCAAAAATTGGGGTGAGATAACTGCCTTTTTCCTCCTCTTGGGCTCTTGTACTAAGCGGAGAGGATTACCTAAAACTGAGTTTCTTTGCTTACCGCACCCCCTGACTATCTTCTCCAATTAGTAATCTACGGTCAACAATCTACACCTCATTAAAATAAATCAGTGGAAGAGGACATCAGTCTATGGGAAAATCATTGAACTGGTAAGGATACTGTACTCAAGTGTGTAAACCAAGTCCACAGTGAATAATAGGACTCTGAGCTTAGAGAAACAGTATTTTAGCTTATGCTTAATCAATTCTATATGAATGAGTAATTCTACACCACCACCCAAGCGCAAGGGGCATTCATTTGTACATCTTTATTATTTAAATAATGACATTTTAAAGACACAAATTACTATATGATAACTCTTGACGTGTAAAACGTAAAATGTGCGTAAACATGAATACAGCTTCCCTTCCTTCGTTAGCAGAAAAAAAAATTAATTCATTCGGTACCTTGAACTATATCTGAAGAAACGAATAGCTTGCAACCCATACACAAGACTGAAATGACAGGTAACTTCACGTCGATTCCGACTATTACAGCACTTAATACACAAACGGTCTTAACTAAACCTTTGAATTCCTCTTATATCCAACTCTTACAAATTAAAATCCTTTAGTAAAATCTTCAATGTTTCTTACTTTGTCACATCCATAAAGACCTCCATGTTCTATATGTAACCTATCTAGCCCGAACCAGATATCAATCCTTCCATTGTAAATTCCCTAACCACCGAAACACACAAGTATATAATTTCCTCATCCATTCCTGATAATCTCTGAAAAGAAGTTGACCTCCAGAACTTCTAATATTGAAATATTATTATAGTCCTACCAATAAGTAGTTTCTCTACATGTCTGTTTCATACCATTGTAATCTAAAATCATATTTACAAGATGTATTTTTATTCAAAAACAGTAAATTTCAATAAATAAATAAAAGTTTTAAATAAAGGAAAATTAATTACTACGATTGTTAATTTAAGTAATAAAGTAATTGAAGATTCTCTTAATACAAATCTACATTTTTAAACTTAAAAATAAACAAAAATTGTAAACAACAAATATAACACATTATGAAAAGAAATATTCGATCCCTTGAGGAATCCCTTATCCCAGATACAGAACCATTCAGTCTGATAAATATGTATTTTCTCAAACGGTCTTAATGATATAGTCCCAGGGAAATATGAATTTAATCTTGAGAGTCGGAATTATCGGGGTGTAACCAAATATTCAAGAGTCTGCTCAATTTGCATAAGGCAACCTCACCATTTTCGGATTCAACGAGACCTAAAACGTTCTCACGGCTCGGGGCGTTGTATATTTCCTCCGATAAGACCATTATTATTAACGTATTCGCATAATAGTTATTATTATTTGGTTAACCTTTAATCTTGAATGTAATTCTTACAATTATATTATGAAGTTTATGAACTCTATAGGCATCCCTTACGGACATCATATAAAGTGATAAAGATATACCTGTATTTACAACACTTATGATTAATTCTAGGTTTGTTTGGAGAATTATCAAAGTTTAAGAACCCAGTTTAAACACTTTGTTGAGACTATTTATTATAATTTTTTTTTTTTTTTTTAATAATTTATTTATTGATATTTACAACTGTATACACATATATACAACAAGTAAATTTGCTGTAGGTGACATAGTGACATGATAAAAACATGTGGAGAATCTACCCACTGATAGAACTCCAATAACATTTCTAGAGGAGAAGATCTCGTGGCCATCTTCTTTTCAGACGCCTAGGAGGATTATTAGGTAATGAAGGAGAAGCCAGGTTAGAAACAAGTGGATTTGGGTGGTTGAGAAGTTTATTATGGAAGGAACGGTATCTGGTTCTGGCCAAATCGGCAACATATGGAATATTGAGGTCCTGATGGATGACTTGATTTGTGACAAAGTAAGGAGCATTAAGGATTTTACGAAGGATTTTGGACTGTAAGGATTGGATTCTGGAGGAATTTGATGGTTTAGTGGAGCCCCAAAGCTTATTATAATTTAAATAAAATAAATGTTATCCAATTTTAGCCTCAAAACAATCTATATTTCTTTATAAGTCCGACGTTTCGGCCAATTAGGCCATCCTCAAGGACAATCTTAAATACAATTTTATAACCACATCAATTTTAAAAAAACTTTATGCAGGCTATTCAATTAAAAGTTTTCATTTTGAATTTAATATGAAGAGTTGACAAAATAGGGTAATTCTGGACTGAAATTAATGACCTGGGAAGAATAGCCTACATTTTTTTAAAGCTGGTGTAGTTCAAAATTTGTTCTTAGGATTATCCTTAAGGATGGCCGAATTGGCCGAAACGTCGGACTTATAAAGAAATATAAATTGTTTTGAGACTAAAATTGGATTTTTTTTTTTTATTTAAACAATAATAACTAATCTCAAGAAAGTGTAGAGATTGTATATAAAACAATCGAATTTTTTAAGTAATGCATATACGGAATGGTGCTATCAAAAATTGGGTCTGAAAATTTATTTTCTTCATGAGCCTATATCTTAAAAACTTAATGAGTGATTTAAAAATAAAAAATAGTTTTGAACATATATATGGTGCATAAGTAATATACCTCGCTGGAATGCACCTGGTACTGAAAGTTAACATAGTATGCATTTCACACCCCTTCTTGTCCCTTGGTCTACGCCTATGACAAATCGATCTTATTTGCAGAAAAGTTGGCCACACCTACTCTATATCGAAAAGTTGGCCACTCCTACTCTATATCGAAAAGTTGGCCACCCCTACTCTATATCGAAAAGTTGGCCACCCCTACTCTACATTGAAAAGAAAATCCAGAACTAAAATCTTTATTATTCCTCTCTCCCCCTCCCCAAAAAAACGCTTTATAAAACAGTTTAGAGACTTATTCTGACATATATCGTATTTGATTATTGCTGTCTGATTTACGGTGGTGTCTCTGGGGATCTCGAAACAAAATTAAAACGTTTTATTAATTGCGTTGTTCGATTCATCTTTGGGATCCCAAGGGCGCCTCTGTCACCCGATTTTATGAAGAGTTGAAGTGGCTTTACCCCTCCTTCTTTTATATTTTCTTGCTTCCTTCCTCTACGAAGTTATCCAATTCCGCCGTACATCGTACATCTCAGATATCCTTCAATTTAAATCCTCATTGCATTCCCGCAATACTCGCTCACGGCCTTCAGGCTTATATGTAACTGCCCATCGAACCGCAGATCTTTCCTCATCCGTACCTCTTCCCTATGGAATTCTATTCCCTTCATTCCTAGTTCTAATACCCTTCCAACCTTCAAATCCCGTATCTTCGACCACCTTCTGCCCACCCAATTCCGGAAGAATAACAATTGAATATTTCAAACAAAGTTTATATATTTTCTGTACTTAATGTTTCAGAATTTCGTTTATTCTTGTAAATATGTATATTAGCAGAAATTGTATCTTTCCAGTTATCATTTTTGTTTTCTATTATTTATTATCAGAAGTGTTTGCTATCTTATGCTTTATGATATGACATGGTTTTAATGTCTTATTTTATATATTGCCGTGTACGGGGCTCGGGGTTTCTAAGCCCGATTAGGGGTTCCCCGTACAGGTATTATATTGAAATGTATTCATATATTAATGTATCTGTATTTATATATTTATATTATGTATTTGTATTTATATTGTATATTTATATTATGTATTTATACTAT
>NW_027108814.1:36921-42702 GCF_000696795.3 Halyomorpha halys | reverse complement strand
CCTAGGTCCGGTGGTATAATTGGTTTTTATGCCGACAAAAGAAATTATTTTAAGTTAAAAAACCCCAGCTGGTACCTCTCATACATATCAATATTCTGTTAATTATTTTAGTTAAGTTTTATAATTTCATTCTTATTTCGTATTTCTTTCTAAGGCTTTAAGCCTGATTCTGACTCCTGTATATTATTCTAAAGGGATCAATCCCAGAATAAATAAATAATATTATTATTATTATATCTGTCGTTTCTTAATTACTTTTGCTTTCTCAGGTGACATTTTAAAAAAAAAAAAAATTTACAGGTGTTGCTATGCATTATTCCGTATAAACGGGGTTGTACTGTAAGCCTGTTTTAGGCTCATGAATTTTTTTCCTTCCCAAGCCCAGTGCTGAATATGCTGTCAGTATAATATAATGTCAGGGTAGCGGCAAGGAGATTCTGATAGCCCTAGATAGACAGGTGTAAAACACAAATGCTCAATCTTCAAGTCATGAACCAGATCAACTTGTAAGCCCGCGATGGAAGCTTAGCCAAAAATTCCCCCGAAGCAATGAAAAAAAAACACTACTCTTTTGACGATATATATTTTTTTTATATTTAAAAGGTGCGCTCTAATTCGTACTTGCGCAGACGGCTTGAGATCTAGATATCTGCACTCTGTAGTCAGTGATTGAGCTTCCGAGAGCCAAAAAGATCAAATTTGGACGTGGAATGGACACGCCCACCTTCAGCTAGAGTCGAACCAGTCCTGTCTTAGTAGTCGATGGGCAGCTTCACTCAGGGTCCATGACAAAATTATGTATTATATATTTGCCACCATATTTACAAGCTCGTAGGGACGATTTTGGAGACTGCACCAAGTTTCGAGGAAGTCTGATATTGTCTTTAATATATGAAAAAAAAATGTATGACTTAGTATCATTAAAAGACTACAAAATTTACTAGACATACGGACTAAACTTCGAATCTATTTCAAAAGACTGATCTACATGGCTATAATAAGGCCTATCTGGACATATGGGTTGAGCTTTGGGGCTCCACTAAACCTTCGAATTCCTCTGGTATTCAATCCTTACAATCCAAAATCCTTCGTAAAATCCTCAATGCTCCTTACTTTGTCACAAATAAAATCATACATAAAGACCTTACCTATGTTACCGATCTAGCCCGAACCAGATATCACTCCTTCCATTATAAACTCTCTAACCACTCAAACCCCCTAGTTTCTAATTTTGCATCCTCTTCCATTCCTGTCAATCCTCCGAGGCGCCTGAAAAGAAGATGGTCATGAGACAAGCTAATGTAAACTGTCATTAGAGTGCTACCAATGGGTAGTTTCTCTACACGCCTGTGACACTCCATTTTAACTTAGATCAGATTTACTTAATGTATTATAATGTACATTTGTAAATAGCAATAAATAAATAATAAAAAAAAACATTTTCTTGTTCTGAGTGTTGTGAGTTGTGTGTTTTATTATATGTAACCTACTATCATCAGTTACTTTAATAGCTTTTTTAATATAAGTATTTATTACATTGTATTTCATGTGATAAGGGTGGCAAGAATAATAAACAGCACTAGTGCATGCAACCAAAAACCAACATATTTTTGATTTTGAAAATACTATCATTTTACATAAAGAGAATAATACATTCAAAAGGAAAATACTTGAATCCATTTACATATCTGAAAATATTGATTATACAGTAAATTTCAAAACAGATACAAGAAATTTAAATCAACACTATGCTGAGATATTAAGTAAGATTAATTTATAAATAATATAGGAAAAATTGTATGTGAATAATTATAGTTTACCTTGATAATAATAAGGCATACGGAGTTGAGCTTTGGGGCTCCATTGGACCACCAAATTC
This sequence comes from Halyomorpha halys, assembly GCF_000696795.3. Classification (NCBI taxonomy): domain Eukaryota; kingdom Metazoa; phylum Arthropoda; class Insecta; order Hemiptera; family Pentatomidae; genus Halyomorpha; species Halyomorpha halys. The sequence goes on along the minus strand of NW_027108814.1, from coordinate 40,823 downwards.
CTCCCGAATCCAATCCTTACAGTTCTAAGTCCTTAATGCTCCTTACTTTGTCACGAATCAAGTGAGCCATCAGGAGTTGGGCTTTGGGGCTCTACTAAACTATCTATTGGTATATAAAAATTGGTGAGGCTCCCAAGCATAGGTAGGGGGAATAAAAAATGGCGGCTGTTTCAAACCTTAAAAAACACTAATTTTTCATTCGGAGCTCTATATCTTAAAAACTACCAACAACACTGAAAAACCTAAGAGCACATTTTTCGAAGAAGAATAAATTTGCTGAAATATTAGCTCTAAAAGAGCTATTTACGTCCAATAGTTCTCGAGATATAGCTTTTTTAAAAAGCAAAATTTCATTAAAATCTACTGAAAGATTAGTAGTTAGTTAATTTATTTTCGGAAACCTATATCTCAGGAACTATGTGACGTACAGATGTCTATTAGCACTCAAATTAAAGCTAGTTTAATGGACTATAAAGAAGTTTATGACCTTTACCTTCGTAGGAATAGTAGTTTTCATGATATTTGCTAAAGTAAATTGATTTATAAGTTGTTCGGACAATAAATTTGATTTATGACCAACTTTATTTCAGAAACCATTGGACGCACTGATGTCTGCCAGTGCTCAAATTAAAGCTAGTTAAACTATTAAAGCTAGTAAAATACAAAATAGTTAATTATGTTTACCTTGTATAAGTAGTAGTTTTTATGATATTTGAAAAAATAAACTCACAAAACGGGGAGTAAAAAATGGTGGCTGTTTCAAAACGTTAAAACAAATTAATTTTTCATTCGGAGCTCTATATCTTAAAACAACCAACTACACTAGAATACCTGTAGAAACTAAGTTAAATTACCTGTATTTTGAGTGCTGGCAGACACATGTAAGTCTAATAGTACCTAAGACATATTTATTAAAAAATCCAACATGTTATACGAACAACTAGAAATGAACATTTTGTCAAATATCATAAAAAATACTACTACCACAAAGATATATATTATGAACAACTAAGAGAGAGATGCGCTGGGATCTTTTGAGTTCTGCTCTACCTCTCACACGTGGGGAATAGAGTAGTCTCATGAATACTCTGAGTGTAAATGTGACTAGATATCATGTTATTTTTATTATTATTTATTTTTTCATACACATAGTTTGATTATGTTCATTTTGTTTATCCTTCTGTTTGTATATATTTTAAGAGAGATTTTATTTATTTTTATGTGCTTTTTTTCATTTATTTATTTATTTTTATTCTTATTTTAGTATGAATGTGATCATTCATCACTATTACCTATAGCCCACAACTGTGTGGTAGATTGTAATATTAATCAATAAATAAAAAACAAAAAAAGTCCACTGATCTATGGAAATAATTCTTATTTCGGCTTAAGTTTCAGGCCTTCGTACGAACTAAAACAAAACGATATACAAAGAGTAATCCTAGAAGTTCCTGTACTACTAAATCGAAGAACTCGGGTTCTAATCCAGTTGTGAAAGATAATTATTTATTCTGATACTGTAGACGATAGTCACCCTGGGGCTCACCCATTCTTATGAGGAGAGTATTCTTAGTTGGGGAAAATCTGGCAGTCGAACATGATTCTGAACTAATCACCTCCTTGCACAACCGTTGGTCTACTAACAGTATTTCTTTACATAGAAATACACCCCTGACTTTTCCTGGGTTGTAGCAGAACTGAATTATATTTTTAATATATTCTTATATTGTATTGAAATATATACTAACAAGAAAAAAGTAATGAAAAATTTTCTTGAAAATATAGACATAAATCAAATCCAATTAGCTCATAAAAACAAATTAGGTATAATGAAAAAAAAACCTATAAGGGTTTATTTCAGAACCGATTATGTTAATTGTAACTATTATTAGGCACTAACTTGTTAGAGGATAACATTTCAAACCATTACGCCGAGGCACGATCTCTAATATATCAATACATTAATGGATATACTTTATAGCACTTCTCGCATCAACATTATAAAGATTTAATGAACAGAAAAAGCTAATCACTCTTGAGTACAATTGAGGGCTAAAATCACTTTAAGGTATTATAGGAGATTAGAGAACTCATTTTGGGTTATCAACCCAAATAAGCTATATACTAGTGAAAATAATTTATTTATTTAATATATGAACTGTGACGAACATTAAGAAAATAAAACTTAAACATCACATTTTAACAAAATGTGTGTTGTTTTAAAAAACAACACACTTTTAAAATGTATTCATTTCTTGGTTAGCAAAATCATAAATTACTTCTTCAAAGCCTATTTTGCTAAGAGCATCTCTTTCAAGGGGCATCAAAAAATTAAAATTATGCGAAAAAAAGTATTTATTTTATTTTGAAATTTAAATTTTATCCGTTAAATAGCTCTTAAATCAACATTTTCTATACAAATTTGAATTGACATTTTCAAAAAAATATTAGTGCATTAAAATTTGGATAGATTGATGTCCTTACAAAAAAGTATTACTTTAAAGACAAAAAATTACTAATGAAAAAAAGGACTATTATTCAGTTTGGAACATCTAAAAAAAAATTTGAATTAAGGTGACAAATGTCCACAAATTATTAGTAAATAATTGATAACGGTCAGAAGAGCCAGAAACGTTGTTCCGGTGACATGGTAAATATAGAAGTAATAAAAAGGGTATAAATAAATTCCTGAACTTATATAGTCGCTATATAGACTGCCCAAAAGCTAATAGTAGTCCCGGGTGCCAGACTCGAACAAAAGCCCTAATAAAACTAAAAGTCTAAGATTATAAAAAAAATATACATAATTTTTTTTTAGATATAGCAGAATTTGAGCAAGCAACATAGTTGTACTATCTGCGAGGCATAGATTTTATTTCTGTATAAACGCCATAAAATAAATGCATGAGCGACTTAATGGGTCGTAAATGAAGACGTTTGAATAATTAATATCAAATTAGTTTTAAAGATACTTAAATTGTACTCGAGAGTCATCATCGCTCATCTGGTATTTACAGCCATCTCGTTACCAGCTAGCTCTTAAATAGTGTATAGATACCATCATGGAATGGTATATAGTTACCAGCCAAATATTTTTCATAGCAACCTGACAATTTCTACAGGAGGTCTAATATAAATTATTTCTAATATTTCATCTAATCAAGAAATGTCAGAGAAAAATGTTGTATATCAACTTCTGCCATTCCACAAACTATTATAAATTTTTAGCTTTAACTAGTACGACCGAGGCGCGATGATAAATTGTAGTTTTTAGATAACACCTACTTTTTATACTCGGGGATTTTGGAGGCATAGGAGATCAATTATTATTTATATACGTCTTCGATCATATTTTTATGAAAAATATTATCAAGTTCTTAAAACTTAAAATATTCTATTCTATTAAAAATATGGGGGTTTAGTGGGGTTGGGCAGGAAAAATTGCTTTCAGTTATTAATTTTTGGTGTTCTCTTGAGAGATAGTAACATGCATATCGACCAATATACTCCCTATAAATGTCTGTTTTAAAGTTAAGATAAGTAGGTACTAATTAAAAAGGTAAGAGCACTATTAGACAGTTCGCCCTATTTCACCATTTTTCTCATTTTATATAATTTTATAGATAATAATTTTATAAAAAATAAAATTTATACCTAAATAAAAAAGTAGATTTAAAAGTATTTATTAGGGGTATTCATGATCTTTGGTTTAACATGTTAAAGCGTGTTAAATGGAAAAACTCATGTTAAATCGAAAAAAATTGCCTTCTTTTGCCGTGGTAAAACGAAATAACATTTAACATAGCTGAGAGTCTTTTACTTGGTCTGTTAAATTGAGAATGACGTCACACAATAGACCAGTTGAGATCGCCGCCATTTTTGTTGTGAAAGCTCAGTTCTTT
>NW_027108814.1:32565-35911 GCF_000696795.3 Halyomorpha halys | reverse complement strand
CTCCCATTTTGTATTAAAGATGTCCTTGAAGATGGCTGGAATAGCCGAAACGTTGGACTAGTAAGAAATAAAGTGTTGAGACAGCATTGGATACAATTTGTGGTTTTATTTAATAAATAATTACCTTGTCTCAAAAAATTTTGAAATAATATTATTTAACTATCTTACTTTTCACAATTCTATTAGCTCATTGGCACTATTGAAAAACGTATACACAACACGAATAGAAAATCTAAGAAGACATTATATAAGTAGAGTACATTTGCTAAAATGTTAGCCCTAATAGAGCTATTTACGTTCAATAGTTTCTGAGATATATCATTTTAAACAGATTTCATAAATAGTTAGTGAATTTATTTCTAGAAAATAATATCTCAAAACAAATTCAACGTATAGATGTCTATTAGCACTAGAACTAAAGCTATTTTAATGTACTATATTTTGATATTTGAAAAAAATATATCTCACCAACCATAAGACGTACATGTCTGCTAGCACTCAAAATAAAGGAGGTTGAACAATAACGAAGTTTATTACACTCATCTTCGCCGAAATAGTAGTTTTTATATTTTCCAAAATTTGCTAAATGCTCAGATATTCATGGCAATTATATGCCATACCCTACCGTCCTTTCTAGATTGAAGACTAAATGGGTCCTCCCAGACTATTGGATCTCACACATCCTAACAGGACACCGGGGATTTCGGGGAAAGCTGCAGAGCTTTGGAAAGAACATCGACCCCCGGTGCCCCACGTGCGGAGTTCCTGAAACAGCAAAACACGTAATAGTAGATTGCTCCGCTATGGAAGGACACCGAGGAAGGCTGTCGAGAAAGACCGGGATTTTCGCCCTCGCCGAGTCGAACATTCCCTGTTTGATTGAAGAAGAGAATTATCCCTTCTTCAGGGAGTTCATTTACGGGTGGAAGGTGGTGGTGGGCCCTCATTTCACAATGGGAAGAACTTGATCACCCAACATCGGCGATTCACCAGAAGAGGAGGAAGCTGGAGGAAGCTGGTAACTGCATGAGGCACCCAGACGGATGCGCACCAGGAGAACCTACAGAACGGATACAGTGGATAAGGATCAGTGAGGCGCTAAACGTAGTGCTGGGCTGCAGTAACAAAATAATAAAAGAATAAAGGAAAAAAAAGAATTGAAGAAGAACAGTGGCATGCGCAATCCCCATCGCACTACCCCACCGCTCTCGCATATATATAAGAACAAAAAATAAGATCGACTAATCTATATGACTGTAATAAGGCCAATCTGGACATACGGTGTTGAGCTTTGGGGCTCCACTAAATATTCGAATTCCTCTTGTATCCAATCCTTACAATCCAAAATCCTTCGTAAAGTCCTAGATGATCCTTACTTTGTCACAAATAAAATCATAGATAAGACCTTAATGTATTATATAATATACAGTTGTAAATTTCAATAAAGATGTTTAAAAAAATGTATAGCATAACATTGCCGAGTCTGCTGGTTGGATTTATTATTAAAAAATTATCTCTTATCACGCTAATGACATAACACTATACATAAACTTGGGAATACTACTACTAATGGTACGTGCTTGTTGATGCACTAACCATTCTAGAACGAACGTGCAAGTCCAAGGCATGGTCATAAAATGTCAACTGGTATAATAAAAATTACACTAAGTCGTAGTAATAAATCGCTCGCATTTGTTTAACGAGTAGAAAAGCACTCAGCGAAGGCGGCCCCTCATGGTAAACAAACATCATTAAAACTCCATTTAGTGGCTATGTGCATTGAAGTCACCTCCGACGCGACAGATTAGGAAACATTGTACCCACCGCTGCCGCTGCCGCCTCAAAGGATTCGAAAAAGGATACAAAAAGGTTCTAGCGGCGAATTAAAATAGTGGCAAAAGGACAAACGGATTGTGATAATTAAAACAAGGCTAATGACGGAGCATTAAGGTGAAGTGGAGGTAAAAACTACTTCAACTGGTCCAAGTGTAGCATTCTTACGGTGGGGGGCTCTCGCGATTCTATGCCGAGATAAATTGAAACTGTTCCCCCAGGGCTTTATTTACGAGGTCGGAGCCACTATCGTCAACCGTATCAACTTTATAGATAGCCGTAATTAGGGTCTTCCGTGGATCAACCGCGCTTTAGAAAAAAAAATAAAATAAAAATTATGGACTGGGAAAAAACTGGGGTGGATTCCTCGTTTTGTTAAATTGTTATCCGGTCTTGGGAAATCTTAGTTACTTTATGCTAGTTTTTTATAGTGCTGAGAACTATAAATATTGGACAGAACAAATAGTCCAAGGGCCAAACTGAAGAAAAAATTAAATTATTTTGTTGTTGCTGCATAGATTAGAGGGCAAAAAACCACTAACGGATATCATTGCCCTTGAAACTAAATAAATTATTTGTTTTATTTTTAATTATTTAACTAGATAATAAATCTGGGATTTCTATTGTAAGACGTTTATTATGTTATTTAGGTGCTGAGGAGAAGAAAACTTCCAATTAATGGAGTATATATTTATAAAAAAAAAATTACCGTTTTATTAAATTCAAGATTTCAAAGGACTGTACATATTTTAATCCTATTTAATACTTAATAATCCATTTAGAGCATTCTCTAAGCTTGTTTAATCTCATTAGACATTTCAAAAAAACCCTTATAGTACAAGGGCCGAAGAGGAGAAAAAAGGCAGTTATCTCACCCAAATTTTTGATTAATTTAATGAAAACTATGTATAATTAATAGTTAAAACTGATGACTCTGCCAAGTATAGGTAGGGGGAATAAAAAATGGCGGCTGTTTCAAAGCGATAGAAAAACTAATTTTTCATTCGGAGCTCTATATCTCAAAAAGTAGGAACAATAAAAAAAAACCTAAGAGAACGTCATTTAAAGAAGAGTAAATTTCCTAAAATTAGAGCCCTAATAGAGTTATTTACATTACATAGTTTTCGACATATAGCTTTTTAAAAAGCAACATATCATAAAAATGTTGTGTTAGTTTTTCAAGCTTTTCATAAATCAAACTTATTGTCGGAATAAATATAAGTCAATTTATTTTAGCAAATATCATGAAAACTATTATTCCTACGAAGGTAAAGGCTATAAACTCATTTATAGTCCATTAAACTAGCTTTAATTTGAGTGCTAATAGACATCTGTACGTCTCATAGTTCCTGAGATATAGATTTCTCAAAATAGTCCATATGTATGTATAGTTGACCGTAAAAATTGATATATAGGGAGATGGTCAGATTTGCGGTCAATAGTGAAACAAAAATAGTTTACAACTATTTATTTTCCAACGTTTCGCCCCACGTTGCAGGGGTTCATCAGGGCT
>NW_027108814.1:29478-32294 GCF_000696795.3 Halyomorpha halys | reverse complement strand
AGATTTTCTAGTGTTGTTGGTAGTTTTTAAGATATAGAGCTCCGAATGAAAAATCAATGTTTTTTTAAGGTTTTGAAACAGCCGCCATTTTTTATCCCCCCTACCTATACTTGGCAGACTGATCAATTTTGACTAGTAATTATACATAGTTTTCATTATAGTCCGAACTCCTGCCTCATCCACCATATAGTCCAGACCTCGCACCATCGGATTACTACTTGTTTCGATCCATGGCACATTTTCTTCAAGGAAAAAAGTTGATAATTTTACGGACGTTGAAATTGCGGTCCAAGAGTTCTTTGACAGCCATCTCAAATGGTATGAGCATTGGATCGAGCAATTGGTTAGCAAATGGGTAATGACGATAGATAACAATGGACTATACTTTGAGTATTATTTGTATTTTATATCAAAGAAATAGATTTATTAATAATAGAATTATTTGATTCAAAAACGGTAATTTTTTTTATACACCCCGTTAGAATATATTAATATTCTATATTTGTACTTGTACAACTTTTCGGGATTTATCCCATACTCATGTACTATGTATTCTTATATTTGTAAATTTCACAATTGGAGAGAGAAATACTTTATTTATTTATCTATGCTGCCTGAATACATTAGGTTGCTATCTCACACAGCATACTTATCAATCCGTAATCGGACATATATAAATTACACATACATGGTATAATCATAAAAAAAAAGAGATACAATAATAGGATATAATAAACAATCTTTTTCACCCCTACAGTTTCCTTTTACAATCCATTTCGGTCTGTACAACAAATACAAATGTTTCATTCATTCCTATTTTTCTTTCTCATTTCTGCTCCTCCAATCTCACCCTTTCACAATTTTTCAATTCACCCGATCAACAAATTCGCTCTTCCGAATTCACCCTCCTAGATCCTCTTCAGTGACCCGCTAAACAAATTCAATATTAGACGGTAATGTGAGATCAGACCATCATTCATAGTCACAGCAGTAGATCAGTCTACCAAGAACAAACAAATAGATACATTTTACGAGAATAAGACTAACACATATATTAAAAGGAAAATGTAATAAAAAAAACCGGTTACAGGAAACACTTGAATGGATAAATAAGTTTAAAAAAAAATAGTATTAATAAAATAAAATAAACATTAAAATGGACAAATATGAGGATACACAGTACATGAGTTCGGGTTAATAGCCTGAAACGTTGTAAAAGTACAAAATATAGAATAATAATATATTATAATTGCAAGTTTTCTTCACCTCAGCATTAAAAAAAGGTATTTAATCAGTTTTTATATTAAAATAATTTATTATACTAATTGTGGTAATTAATTAATGATAGTTATATCAAACAATAAATAATGATGTTATTTTTTATTAAGTATAAACGTTTTAGACGGTCTATATATCGTCCATATATTTTATTTGTTATTTTTTGAATTGTTTTTTTTTTTTAAAAAATACTTAAATAGTTGTTTACAGGTAATATTTGTGAAAATACTATTAAAAATCATTCCATTTATAAGAAAAATCTTGAACACTCTAAATTTTTATTTATCATATTGTTGTCATAACAAACATGGAATAAAAAATGCTCTTGTAATTCCTCAGATAGAAAAAAAGTTTATACAATTGTTTTAATGATTATGAGAAGATAACCAGGGTGATGGTTAATAAAGGTATCAAAATAGTACAAAAACAGAAATGACGAGTATCTCCGTTTCAGTACGACAGTCCTGGCGAAGCCGTGAAAAGTGGGACTAAACGTTAGTTAACAATAGATAGTTTTATTTGGATACCTTTATTGACCGATTGTAGGAAGATAGTCCGTGTGGCTTTATACTGTCAACTTTCTTCTTCCAAAACTATATACAGTTAATAGTTATAATTGATGACACTGCCAACAATGTTAAGTAGGAATAAAAATGGTAGCTGCTCCATAAGTTAAAAAAAAAAAATTTTCAGTCCTTTTAAGCTAAAAAAAAAAATTTTAAATTTAAATTCTGTTCACTCTAATTTATTTTGAGGATTTTTTTTAGTGACCAATTTTTCGAAAATTCGTATTCAAGGGTTTCTCGAGATGCTAAAATCGAATATAAACTTTCTTTCACTCCAAAAAAATCTTTTACCACGCTTTGATAGGTCAGTAATTCTGAATTGTTTCAATATAGTACTAATATTGAAGCACGGTGAGGGTTATTATATAAAATGTGTTTGTATTTTATGTGGTCTATAACTGAAAATATCATAGATAATAAAATCATCTAGAAGAATAAGAAAAAAATCATCTGAATCGGACCAGTATTAGCGATTATACAGCGAAGTTAGCTGTTACCATTTATGTTGCTGTTACCATCTTATCACTACATCCATATATTAATTGATATAAAAGTCTCAATAGGATTCAATTAGTTTATATACATGCTCAAATATAGTAATATCGAAGCATGATTGCATAGATGCTAGTCATGTGTATTTATAGATAAAGCACCATTAATGAAAATATGTAATAATTATTTTTTTAAATTATTTATTTATTGTTCTTTACAACTGTAAAACATATATACAACAAGTAAATTTGCTGTAGGTGAGATAGTCACATGATACTGATATGTATGAGAGGTACCAGCTGGAGTTTTTTAACTTAAAATAATTTCTTTTGTCGGCATGCCATTTGTACCGCCGGACCTAGGCAAGTAATGTACAAAGACATATAGATAACAGAGGGTAGGTACCCTCTGGGAACCATTAACCGCCTAGACGGTTAGCCATTATCATGCGCCAGTTTAGACATTAGAAAGTACAAAGAA
>NW_027108814.1:14936-28478 GCF_000696795.3 Halyomorpha halys | reverse complement strand
CAGTCGGTTCCCATCAGGAACTGATAGAGATACATAATATAAATATATAATATAAATACATAATATAAATATATAAATACAGATACATATATTACATTAATATATGAATAAATTTCAAAATAACAACGTGTACGGGGAACCCCTAGTCGGGCTTAGAAACCCCGAGCCCCGTACACGGCAATACAAACATGTGGAGAATCTACCCATTGATAGAACTCCAATAACATTTCTAGAAGAGAAGATCCCTAGGCCATCTTCTTTTCAGACGCCTAGGAGGATTATTAGGTAATGAATGAGAAGCCAGGTTATAAACAAGTGGATTTGGGTGGTTGAGAAGTTTATTATGGAAGGAACGGTATCTGGTTCTGGCCAAATCGGCAACATATGGAACATTGAGGTTATGATGGATGACTTGATTTGTGACAAAGTAAAGAGCGTTAAGAATTTTGGACTGTAAGGATTGGATTCGGGAGGAATTTGATGGTTTAGTGGAGTCCCAAAGCTGAACTCCGTATGTCCAGATAGGCCTTATAATAGTCATGCAGATCAGTCTTTTGTAATGGATTGGCAATTTAGACCGTTTGTCTAGTAAATCGAATCGACGAACAGTTTCCTGTATTTTCAGTATTGTATGAGGATTCCATGTCAGTCGTTTGTCGAGATGTAGTCCTAAGTAACGGATCTATTCGATAGGAATAAGTGAGGTATTGTTAAAGGATACTGTTGGTTTACAAGAGGTCATTGGTTTACGACGAAGGGTAAATGTGATTTTGTAATAATTATAAATTGGGAAAAATTGTCCACAGTGTCCTTTACCTCTGACACAGAGAAAATACTGTTATAAGGTTTCAAAGTGCGACACTTCACTATAAAGTCGTCTACAAATGGTTGTCTGTCGCGCTTACCCACTAGTTGATAGTACCAACTCGACAAATCTGAAAAGTTTGTTGAATTGAACGCACAAATTTCAGAGAATAAGTACATCCATTATTTTTAAGTTAGATAGGACGTTTATTGAGGAAGGTTTCAAGTTTTATGGCATTACTCTACGACCTGTAGGGATAGAGCAGTAATAAAAAATAGCCATATAATAAAACTAACCTTAGTTCGTGACTGCAGTCCTTGTCATCATAACTTCATGCCCATGGAAGCCAATGCACTACACAAACATCATAATAACGTAAATTTCATACGAGTGAATTTAATACATATAGTGAAAAATTTAATACCTATATGATACATTTCATGTATTATATAGCCTATATATAACTTATATAACCTAAGAAAAGATCATTTAAAGTAGAGTACATTTTCTAAAACATGATCCCTAAGAGCTATTTACGTTCAATAGTTCTCGAGATTGTATTTTAAGTTGCAGCTTTTCATAAAGAATGCATTGAAAAATCATTATTAACTGAATTCATTTTGAGAAATTTATATCTCAAAATTCATTCGACGCACAGTTGTCTATACTCAGCAGCAATACTTTTGCTGTTTGACAAAATAACAAAATGTTTATATCTAGTTTTTTGGACAACATTTTAATTTATGAAAGGTATATCACAGGAACCATAAGACGTCAGATGTCTGCTAGTACTCAAATTAAAGCCAGTTAAATGTACTATAAAGTAGTGACTGAGCAGTCAGTTAGCATCTTCCCTTCCCCTTTACACGCCACAACCCCTGATGAAGACCTGAAACTCAGGTCGAAATGTCGGCATAAAATAAATAAATATGGTTTTGTTTATTTATGTTGTTCTTTCCTGACCGCACCCCCCGACAAACTTCTTCAATACATAGTTTTCATTTAAGTAATCCCAAATTAGGGTAAAATAAATGTTTTTTTTTTCTCTTCTTTGGCTTTTATACTATAAAGTCAGTTAAACCTCTGTAAGCAACCTACGAGGATGACAATTCGATAACAACCCTAGCCAAGACAAGAGTTGAAATAAGAAGACGCCTTTATTAAATAGCAGAAGGGTCTACAGAGCGCGCATCAATCGTCCTCCAACCTCGCTTGGATTTTTCTTCAACGCATGCGCAGCTTTTCTTTCTGCTGTAAAGGAAAATGAAAAGAAAACTTAATTAAAGATCTGGACCGATCCTATAAAAGGAATCTCACTCTTATTTGTAATTATTTATTTTGTTTTATGCCGAGCGAGAGGCAGCCAAAGAAACTTGAAACGTGATGCTCATGAGAACAACCGCCGGCGATCCTTCGCCTGTTAATCCGTCGCCTTCTACATCATCGAAGAAGATGGTAATGGTATTTCGCTGGCAAATAGCCTCGAAGAAATATTAATTACATTAATTATACCTTAACATCCGATGTGTTTTTGTCTTGTAAAATCTCGTGTGTGCCAAAAGGAACCAGCCGATTGGCTACACAGTGCATCTAAAAGGATCGCTCAGGATGTTTAATTCAGCTCTACTTTTTTATAAGGAGCAGCCGGGTTTCTAATTGTCTGTAATTGCTTCATCAGCAGGGAGAAACAAACATAAAAACCAAAGCTAATAAAAATAGAATATATTTACACTAATAAATATAAGTACCCGGACGGGATAGAGAGGCGAGCAAAGCTAGAAAATTACTTTATTTAAAAGTTTTATATGCAATTAACTAATTAGAGTGAAAAAATACAATATTTATTTGTAAGTTGTATTATCTTTTTCTTTACAATGAGTTAACTACCTTTTAAACATACGAAAAATATTAATATAAGATCAATGCAAAAGTTTCATCAAATTTTCATCAAAATCAACGCATGTAAGCTTATTTATCAACTTATCCATATTTAATGACGAATGACTACACTATTTTTTTTATTTATTTATTGATATTTAAAACTGTATTAAAAATACATACAAGAAGTAAATGAAGAATGGAATATGGTCCGGGTGCGGTAAAAAAAAAACTCAAATAGTAGATAATAATACTATTTTATTGAGCCAACGTTTCGCCCCACGTTGCAGGGGTTCATCAGGGCTGCTTTGACGGCAGTCAAAAACAAAGTGTTCACTTTGTTTCTTTCACTGAAATTGCAACGTGGGGCGAAACGTTGGCTCAATAAAGTAGTATTATTATCAACTATTTGAGTTTTTTTTTTACCGCACCCGGACCATAGTCCATTCATCTATACACACGGTCAATCAATAATCTTCCATTGATAGAACTCCAATAATATTTCTAAATGAAAAAATCTCAAGGCCATCTTCTTTTCAGACGCCTAGGAGGATTATTAGGTAGTGAAGGAGAAGCTAAAAACAAGTGGGTTTGTGGTTAGGAAAATTATCTTGAAAGGATTGATCTATGGTTCTGGCCAAATAGGCAAAATATGAAACATTGAGATTTAGATGGATGGCTTGATATGAGACATAATAAGGAGCATTAAGGATTTTACGATGGATTTTGGAATGTAAGGATTGGATACGAGAAGAATTCGATGGTTTAAAAGCTCAAATAGGCCTTATTATAGTCATATAATTGAGTCTTTTGTAATTAGTTGGAAGTTTAGACCGTTAATCTAGTAACTGTTGTAATAGTTGGAATCGACGTGCAGTTCCCTGGTCTAGGCTACAAATGAAAATTTTTTTTTTCCGTTTTAAAACAGCCGCCATTTTTTATTCCCCCATCATATACTTAGCAGACTCATCAATTTTGACTAGTTGTTATACATAGTTTTCTATAAAGTAATAAAAATTGGGGTGAAATAGCAAATTTTTTTTTCACCTCGGCTCTTGTTCTATGGTCAGTACAATTGCACTACCAGCTCTAGCATGACGAACGTCAGTCGTGGTAGTAAAGTTGCTGCCACTTAAATCCCATTGATTAGTGATTATTTTTTTAAACACATTATATTTTAATCAAGAATATTCATTGGAGCTCACCACTTGGCAGATAAAGTTTTTAGGTGTATTCCATAAATGCTTAAAGCCATTGGAGGTCAAGGAAAGCACGGAGGGTGTTAAAGACCTAGACTGCTCTTATAAATCCGTAAACAAGGAGCTCCCGATCCATGGAACATTGTTCAAGTCGCTCGTGAGGATCCATAAACCGAGAGGCCATGTTTTATTCAAGGCTCGTTTTACAGCGCTCCAACTGACAGCTCGGCTGGAATAGTGTCAGCTAGGGGATGTCGCGTCACTTCATATTCTGGCAGTCGCTTTGTGAAAAAAAAAAATGAAATATACGACGCTACAGTTGGTGTAGTTCCTAGTATAGTAGGCAATAATATTCACTCGTCGAAATAGCAACGACCGTTGGCTGAATAGGTTGGATGATCCACCTATTCAGCCAACGGTCGTCTTTGCCAATAATAACAGAGATTTCAAATATTATGAACTCTAACAGTTTTCTAAATAAAAAGATTTACTACAAGAGTACAGCACATATGTAAAGTTTACAGACAACTGTAAAAACGTCTGAAAATTTAAAATTTTAAGTTAGATAAAAAAATCTCTCCTGGCTAATTTCTTCAATTGTTTCATCTAAATTCTAGGTCAGTTCTAGTGCCTAAATTAGGCATTGTTGGAAAATATGGCTTATTGTCAGATTGTTGTTGCAATACTGGCAGTTCGGAGGCGTTTCTTTTTGAAATAAGATAAGAGTGAGTGAGCCTCGTGTGACCTATTCTCAGCCTGGTCAGGACAACCTCCTCTCTACGGCATGTTACGGTTGCCATGGTGAAATAAAAACACTGGCGATATCTGCGTAGACAATGGGTGTTACGGTTGCCATGGTGAAATATAAACACAGGCTAGATCTGTGTAGATAAGAGTTGTTACGGTTATCATGGTGAAAACAAAATACAAGTGATATGTTTTAGACGAGTGGGTTTTGTTTTTTGTGAAGGCGACAGTTTGATTTCGGAACACGTTACGATTGTTCAATGTGAAGTGTTAATAGTTTAAAAGCCCTCTGTCTGTACTGTTTGAACTGGAATATCACCATGTGAGAAATGTTGTCATATATGTTTTGTTTTTCAAAATTATGGTGTTCTACTTCAATGGACGGTCACTAACACTAGAAGTGGGGATATAGTGCAGTGATGTTTCTTCAGCATGTCCTGGATAAGAGAATAATAATGTAAATATAGTTATTAAGGTTAAGCATATAAGTTAAGGTTAGGTCTATCTATAAGTCTTAATTGTTTTATTAATTGATAAGAATTCTTTTTTTCCCTTTTTCATCCTCTGTATATATATTTGTTAGTATTATTAAACTTTTGTACATATAGTTCTGCTGTTCTTTCTCTGCTTCAACTTGTTAATTTACTTTTGTTATGTTCACTTAATATTACGATAATTCAACAGGTGGGTCGGTAACACCCCTAGGTTTTCTGTTATCTACTTGTAAATATATTCGCCAGTGGTCATAATTCAACAATTGTTTATATAGTGGCATATTTTAGTTATATTGTGGGCATAATGCTTCGGGGTTTTCGTTATTTCCACGAAAAATAACGTGGCGCCTAAGGAGTAATTTATTCTTTATTTTTTTCCTTTTGCGATTTTTTTTTTATTTGACTTTAACTCAACCCTTCTCCGCTGGGCGTGGGAAATGATAAACGTATAACTAAGGATAAATCAAAATTTGCGGTTATAGGCATTTGTGGCTGGAGGTACCCCAGGGCTTGACATACTTTTTAAGAATTTTTAATTTACTCATTGGGCTTTCATACCACAAATATTGCCATTTATCTTTGACTTCCTTCCAAGAGCTCATTTCTGATGGAGTTAAAATTGTTTTACCCCGTCCCGGAAGCACGAGTGCTTCTCTTGCAGCGTGATCAGCTAGTTCATTCCCTGCTATTCCTACATGGCTTGCAAACCATAAAAGCGTAACTGACATGTCCATATTGTGTCGAGTTTTAAAGTAAAAATTGATGCTGGAAATGGGAGTTTACTTATTAAAGTACATACATGCTAGTAGGTAAATTTACTTACAACGAATATTGGATGACAGTTTCATGATCTTCAGGAAAATTTCGTCACCTTTACTGACATGATGCTGATAGGGTCCCTGTTCGGGCGCCAGATAAAAGAACCTAAAAAACTTTATTGGTATCAAACTTCCAAAAAATTCACTACTACTACACTATTACTACGAATAACAAAGTAACTCTAATAACTGAATGACTATCATAGCTCTGTAATAGGGGGATATAAATACAATAATGGTGGAAGGGGATAATGCTGTCAGATATATAGGGTTATGCACCTTAACTGACGTTATCCTCTCAAGAAGACCATAACAACTAAGGAATCGTTTACTGATTGAGAGTTGAAGTCTTTCAAAATATTTATTTATATGGAGCTATATTATTAAATCAGCTGAAACTATACCACTAGGCCGGTTCCTGAAAAAATATAAACTCACGTCGGAATGCAGAAAAACCCAAGATAACTTCCAACGAAACTTTTTTTTAGTATTTAAAAAAGAAAAAATACCGGATACTGTATTGGCGAGACTACTAGCGCAGTAAGACATATTTTAAGAAGCTTTGTCATAAGCATTAGCTTCCATGGATCATAGGAAGAATGGAACATAACAATGGTCACCCAATCGCTTTGTCTTCCTTGGGCTTTTTATCATACCCATATGGTCGGGATCGTCCTTCGTCCTTCCTAATCCTCTTTAAGGACTATCAGTTAGTGTCCTTTCAAAGGATCCTTGAGCCATCTGTCGTTGACACCTTCATCGCAGTTCTGTCACTGTCCATCTCACTCGGAGCAACTTAACTGTCTTCCAAGTCACTGATACCCGTTTTATATATTATTCTTGTAATTCTCATTTTGATAATTTCCATTTTTTTTTTTATTTACTGATAATTTATAACTGTATAAAAAAAAATACAATAAGTAAATGTCATAAATATTTCCGAACACATGATAATCTTCGGATGGAACAATCCAGTAGCGGTATTTCAATCATTGCTTTAAACTATAAGATCCCGTGGGCATCTTCTTTTCAAACGCCGAGGATTATCAGGGACATTCAACTTGGAGAAGTTAATGAAAAAATGTTTTCCAGGTTAAAAAAACATCTAGAAATAAGAGTAGTAAATATAGTATTATAGCGAAAGTTTAAAAAAAAAAAAATGTAATGGAAGATTGCTGATTGACCGTGGGTATTAATGAATAGAATATGGTCCGGGTTCGATCAAATAAAACTCAAATAGTAATTGGGTGTTTTATTTGAGCCAATGTTTCGCCCCACGTTGCAGGGCTTCCTCAGGACTAAAAAAAATTTACAAACAAGATGACAAACACTTGATATAGTTATAAAGAAAAAAAAACATAGTGGAAAATAACAGGGGTATACAGTGAAACGTTAAATTTAATAAGAAAAATTAAAAGTTATAAACAATAAATGAAAACGGTAATAGTAACAGATAAATAAGAGAAGAAATATTAAAGAAAGTACAAATTAAGAGATGTAAAGGTAAAAGAATAAAATCAAATGAAAATGAATGAGACAGAATTCATACCAGTTTTGACGGAAGTCAAAGTCAGAGTGAACCGTTTGTATTGGGAGGAGTGGGGATGGTATAGTATGTCACATAACGAAAATAATTTTAAAGTAAACAATGTAAAAATTAATAAAATTAGGAACACAATAAATGATAATATACATAATAGAGGGGGAGAAGAAATATTTACAAAATTATAAAATAAAAAAATAAAAAATAATATTAAAAAAAAAATAAATAAAAATATTGTCATGGCTAGAAAAACAAAGAAGAAATAAAGTTAAAATAATGGAATACAATATATGTAAGTAATTAAGAAATATATACATAATAACTCACTGTATACCCCTATTATTTTCCACTTTTTTTTTTTCTTTGTAACTATGTCAAGTGTTTGTATCTGTTTTTTATCCCTAAGGAAGCCCTGCAACGTGGGCCGAAACGTTGGCTCAAATAAAAATAGTACACCCATTTACTATTTGAGTTTTATTTGACCGCAACCGGACCATATTCCATTCATGAATACACACGATCAATCGGGAATCCTCCATTAATGATTTTTTTTAACTTTGGCTATAATAAGTCTATATTTACTATTCTTATTTTTAGATGTTTTTTTAACATGGAAAACCTTTTTTCATTAACTTCCCCAAGTTAATTATCGAACCCTTTCATATTTTATATTTATATATTTTTTCAATAAACAATATTAATTTATTAAAATTTACAAATATACAAAAAAATAAAAATAAAATAAGTAAACTAGATGAAAGTTATTTGATAATCTTGCGAAGGAACCTCCCACTGATAGTACTTCAAATATTGATTTAAATCACAAGGCCCCGTGGCCATCTTCTTTTTGTAGACGCTTTGTAGGATTATCAGGGGTTGTTAAGGATGAGAGATTAAGAATAAACGGGTTAGAAGGTGTATCTACATGTATATTACTACTACAGGTGTACTACAAGTATATCTGCAATGAATGGGATTATGAGGTGTTTATGGATCAGTTAATTTGTGACGTTTAAGAAGCATCAAGGATTTTATGGAGGGATTTGATTGTTTTATGGCCCCAAAGCTCAATTCCGTATGATAATCAACTCCGAAACGGTATGATTATCATAGTATATAAGAGTATTTTGTAGTAAATGTGAAGTTAGAGTGTTTGTCCAGTAGGTATCGCAGTAATCGGAATTTACGAGTAGTTTCTTGTCGTTTCAGTCAATTACGGGGATTCTAAGTAAGTCTCTTGTCTAGAAGGAGTCTTACGTAGTGAATCTGTTCAACAGGCTTTAGTGGAATATGGAGAGAAAAGGTAGGACGATGGAGAGTAAAGGCGATCTGTTGGTATTTAGATTTTAAATTTATCTCATTTACTTTCCGTCGTAAACCTCTGCCCTCCTGTCCTACAGTATCCTTTCTAAATACACCACAAATGCCTGTTGAACAGATTCGATACTCAGGACTCCATCTTGACAAGAGACTTACTTGGAATCCACACACAAGACTGAAACGACAAGAAACTGCTCGTAAATTCCGATTGCTACAACACTTACTTGACAAACGCTCTAAACTTCACATCCACTACAAAAAATTAGTATACACTACGATAATCAGACCAATTTGGACATATGGAATTGAGCTCTGGGGCTCCACCAAACCATCAAATTCTTCCTGAATCCAATCGCTACAACCCAAAATCTTACGTAAAATCCTTGATGCTCCTTATTACGTCACAAATAAACTCATTCACAAAGACCTTAACATCCCATTCGTTGCAGATTTGACCCAAAACAGATATGCTTCTTTTCATTCCAAACTCCTTAACCATCCTAACCCATTAATTCTTAATCTTTCATCCTTAACAATCCTTCGAGGTGTCTGAAAAGAAGATGGCCACGGGACATTCTAATTTAAATTAATGTTTGAAGTACGACCAATGGGTGGTTCCTTCTCAAGATTTTCAAGTGTATATGAAAAATAATACATATTTATCTATAGTATTATTTTGTACAGTTGTAAATTACATTAAATAAATAATTTTAAAAAAATATCTCATTAAAAAAAGTTTAGATCTGTAATATGGCATTTGGATGATAATTCGAACAGAAGCGTAGTTACAGTGTAACCAAGTAACGGAGATGATGAACAAATATCATTAACAACTGCTTATTTATAAATATATTCAACAATAGTTTTCATAATTGAAACTAAAAAAAATATACAGCAATGCAATTCATGTGGAAAAATCTCAAAATTTTCAAATTCAATGTCACAAAACGCACCGATTTCAGACGATTTAGAACCATTATCGATAGAATGTAGGAGTTTTGGCGCCGATTAATTATTGTAGATGAAACTAGGATACACCTGATTATACGCCCGAAACCAAAATACAGCCCAAACAGTGGACTGCAAAAAAAGCAACTACTGTTTACTCGGCTGGGAAAGTGATGACGACTGTTTTTTGGATAGTAAGGGTGTTTTTTCATCGACTATCTTCAAACATTACTGGACTATACTACGCATCATTACTTGACAAGCTGAAGGCAGAACTTGTGGAAAAACGGCCACATTTTTAGAAAAAGCCCTGACGAAGACCAGCAAAGTGTGGCGAAACGTTATGTACCATTAACTTTTTTTTTATATTGTGCCTTTATTGACCCGGATGGACTATCTTACTACAATAAAAAATTATTGTTTGAAACCTTCCAGAGCAATGGGACAAAGTTATGTGACCGCACCAGATTTTCAACTTTCCCACGAATAATTACAATTTAAGATTTAGATGAGCTATAAGAATTTTCGGTATAATATTACTCTGAGAAAGCATTCAAAGGGAAAGACAGATGCCTACACGATCAGAACATTGGATTCTAGTGGTGCTCAAGTCCAAACATTGCCCACCCTCCAAGACATTCCATATCTCCAGAACTCAAGATGTTCCCTCCAGATAGGACCCATAGCCCTCCTATCTATTAGAGCTATTGTCATAAAAACATCTATGGGTCCATGGAACCGACCGAAATCAGTAAGATTGCATCTGAAGGACATGCTAGATTCAATCCTCAGCTTATAAAGAGGATATTCTGGAGTTGGGACACGTCCCGAACCCATTACCGTTCTAGGGAATATCGGGAAAGAGTGCTGTTATAACTGACCTGGGGAGATTTCATCAACAGCTTGTGAAGAAATATTTAACCAATACTTCAAGTTTTTTTTTCTTTTTTTATAGTAACATTAAGAACCGTTGGAAACAGCTTGAAGAAGAACTGTAGTGTTCATATTGTCGCCATAAACTTTTTTTCCCCCAGAATTTTAAAGGGAAGGTTTAGAAAACGCTTATTTTAACAAATTTTTGTTTATATCTCGAAAACTAAAGCGTCTTGTGAAATAATTATTATTAACAAAATCGAAGTATTTTTTTAAAATTTATTTAATGTAAACTGTACAAAATAATACAATAAGTAAATATGTTGTATGATTCATATACACTTAAAAATCTTGGGAAGGAACCACCCATCGGTGGTATTTCAAACATTAATTTAAATTAGAAGGTCTCGTGGCCATCTCCTCTTTAGACGCCTCGGAGGATTATCAGGGATTGTTAAGGATGAAAGATTAAGAATTAATGGGTTAAGATGATTAAGGAAATAACGATTGGATGCGGGAAGAATTTGATGGTTTGGTGGAGCCCCAGAGCTCAACTCCATATGTCTAAATTGGTCTGATTATCGTAGTGTAAACTAATTTTTTGTAGTGAATGGGAAGTTTAGAGCGTTTGTCAAGTAAGTGTTATAGCAATCAAAATCTACGAGCATTTTCTTGTCGTTTCAGTCTTGTGTGTGGATTCCAAGTAAGTCTCTTGTAAAAATGGAGTCCTAAGTATCGAATCTGTTCAACAGGCGTTAGTTAGAAAGTATTTAAAAATATATTTATAAAGGAGTATTTAGAAAGGATACTGTAGGACAGGAGGGCAGAGGTTTACGACGGAGAGTAAAGGTGATCTGGTGGGATTTGTCAGGATTTATTTTGATTCTCCACTTTTTACACCATTCTTCAATAGATGTTATGTGTACCTGTAGTGTTTGTGATGCATTAGTTGGTTCGTTGTTTACAGACAGTATACATGTGTCATCAGCGTATGTTGTTAGGACTGTGTTAGGGTGGGTTGTCAGCTGTATAAACCGTATAAAGAATGGGATCTAAGATACTACCTTGAGGAACACCGGCGGACTGTGAAAAGAGAGATGAGTAGGCTAAGTAGGACAATCTTAAATAGAAATTTAGAACCACATCAATTAAAAAAAAAACATAAAGTGAAGAATTGACAAAAAAGAGTAATTTTGAACTGAAATTATTCACCTTGACAGAATAGTCTGCATAAAGTTTTGATATGGTTCTAAATTTGTATTTAAGATTGTCCTTGTGGATAGCCGAAATGACCGAAACGTGGGACTTTTAAAGAAAAATAAATTGTTTTGAGACTTAAATGGGATAAAATTTATTTATTAAACAGTTATGATTGATTGAAAATTAATTTTTATTTTGGGATACTTGGTCCCCTATGAATAACATTGGAAACAGTTAACATAACTAACATAACTAAATGAATCTATCACAAAATTAAAATATGAACAAAAATAGATATTTATTCATGCTTATGTTTACTGTTATTCACAAGTTCACGGAAGTTTGGTAGTCTAGGAGATATATATGGGTAAAGACTTCCATACTGAGGTTTTGGATTATTATAAAACAAACTAAAAACTAAAAAAAAAATTACTTAATTTCTGTTCTCAATTATGGAATTTAGTGTTACGTAAATAATAATTTTCATTTTATTTGTTTCTGTCCTGACAACCATTTTCTTGATAAAAAGCGTGATGTTATTTTACGTGATTTTTTTTTTTTTAAATATGACGGCTAATAATAAAGGTATCAACATAGCAAAAGAAAACTATTTATTTTTAACCAACGTTTCGACCCACTGTGCAGGGCTTCGTCAGGGCTGATACGAATGATGTTCTGTCACCAACTCGAGTTGGTAAGAATGAAGGATTAGAGGCTGACTGGTAATCCAAGTTGAAACAATAACAAGCTTATTCTTGAGAGACACTTTTTCATAGTTACCCGAACCTTCTGGTTAATACTATTACTAGAACATAGGCCGCTTGTGCTTAATTCTTTATTTTTTTATTAAGTTGAATTAGACGCTTCATATGTTAGAGTATTCCCTAACCTCATTTATTGCTAATTTTAAGCTATAAATTAAATAAGGAAAAAATAATAAAATTAAATTAAAATAAGTAAATATTGGCATACCTAATAGGAGAAATTTATTAACAGCAATAAATAAAAATCGTTGATTTTGTCCTAAATGTGAAATTTTGTGCCGAAAAACCTCAAAACATGCAATTTTGTACAGAAACCCCAAAATGTGCTATTTTGTGCAGTATGCAATAGTGTTATTTGAATGTCTTTTCAATGATTTGAATTTTTGTCGATGTTTACGTACGGAATTACGACGGAATATGGAGCGAGAGAACTAAAGATGTCATTGCACGAAAAATCCAATCTCTAGTTATGATTATAGATTGAAAAATGATTCCTGTAAAATATAAATATTAATTTTATATATTTTTTTAATTGATATAAAATTGTTTATTGTTTTTTATAATTATTTATTTCTCTGGGATTTTGAAGATATATTTTTTAATCGTCTAAAAATGAATTTTATTCTTGTATTGATCAACCAATATTATCTTATTGGTTTCAAGTCAATGACAGATCTTAGTATTCTTTTTTCTTTGTTTATTTTTATACCAGATCGGCCTGGTGGGCCTTACACGGTTGATATAACTTATATTATATATATTTTTTAACAGTCGATTATGAGGGGGTATAGTCATACAAATGACACCCCTAACTATATAAAATGTTCTTATTCAAAGAAAAAAATAAAATAAAATAAATAGATAAGAATAATGCTTCTTAATAAAAAAGGAAAGTAAAATTAATAACAAAAAATAATGATATTGGTACACTTAAATAAAACAAACAATTGTCT
>NW_027108814.1:13835-14851 GCF_000696795.3 Halyomorpha halys | reverse complement strand
AAAGAATGTCCTGAAGCAGTCTGGGCTTCAGTCTTCTGGTTAAGGTTGGGTTTCCCAGGTTGTAGGTCACTGCTCCTTTAACTGTCGACAACTGGAAGTGGAACTTCATGAACCGTTTTTTAATATAATTCTCCATTGACTCCATTTGTAATTCGCGATGCAATTGGCTAATTTTAGTATTCTTGACTTTAGTAGTTGAATGCATTTTTCAAAATTTATTTATTAGACATTTTAAGGAGTTCATACAAGTGTACATTCACTTGAGTTCTGTATGCTTGAAAAATTGTAAGTAAAGTAAAAATATGAGTAGCCAAGATATGATAAGGACTTGCCATAAGCCACAAGAGCGAAGATACTAAGATACAAGAAGACGCTAGTTAACAAGACCATTAACGGACAGTTAGGAAGATATAGACACGTCACCATTAGAGCAGGTATACCAACCTGGTTACCGAGGGCTCTCGCTTTGGTCTTTTTTTCTTTTCTTTTTTTTTTAGATGTTGGTGGAGGCTACCAGCCTGTTGACATTCCCGGCCCCCTATTTATTAGTGTGTCAAATAGCCTGACAAACATTTACATACCGTCATCTGATTAGGAACCTACCGGATTAGTCCTGGCCGTGTCGCCTCGCCTCTTCAATATCATCTTCCACCTTCCTAACATCCATAAATAATAAAAACTTTCATTATGGCTCACAAATCATAGATTGTTTCTTCTATATAATAGAATTAACACTGTAATGTATTATGGATTTTTTTTTCTTTGTGTGTACATAAATAAAATAGAATAGTGTGTTGAATGAACTTATGTACCGTAAATTCAGCTCTACTATGGCGGTCGTGTATTTACTATATAATATTAACTATCGTGACAGTACTGTCGTAAAATCAGAATTAGCTTAGCGACATTTAACTGTCACATTTAGACTCCGTGACTGTTAACCTTCGCACCTTAAAACATCATAACACTAACCTTTTATACAATGAGTTGCTTGTTGACTATAGATCTTTATATTT
>NW_027108814.1:13461-13785 GCF_000696795.3 Halyomorpha halys | reverse complement strand
GATATCGATATTGTCAACAACGTTAAATATCGAAATGAATTTGAAATCATAAAAATAAAATATCGAAATACCTTATTTTAGCTTTTCATAAAATGTTATAGTTTTCTTTCATAAAATATAAATATCGAGCCCCAGAGCTCAATTCCATATGTCCAAATTGGTCTGACTAGTGTTGTGTATACTAATTTTTTGTAGTGAATGGCGAGTTTAGAGCGTTTGTCAAGTAAGTGTTGAAGCAATCGGAATCTACGAGCAGTTTCTTGTCGTTTCAGTCTTGTGTGTGGATAAACCGTATAAAGAATGGGACCTAAGATACTACCTTGA
>NW_027108814.1:9697-12833 GCF_000696795.3 Halyomorpha halys | reverse complement strand
TCAATGGTAAACACATTGTGCTCCCTGATCACAATCACCCTGAATGGCCCCTCGTAACGTTGGACCTCTTTGCCCCTATTAGTACCCACACGGCGATAGACAATCGTCCCAATCCCAATTTTACCCGTAACGTCTCTGACATCATCAATGTTTTGACGCGCGACACGTTTAGTCTTTTCGCCCTCGAGCCTACTTTTAACCCTATCCCATACTTTACGTAAAGATACACTCCGTTATGGATCGTTTCACCCTCACCCATTGTACTTCTGTAATCACGCCTCCGTCTGCGCATTCCAAATAAAACTTCAAAGAGGGAGAACCCTGTAACTGTATGGATGGAGTGATTGTATGCTGCAATCACCCTATTCATCGCGTCGTCCGGCTCTAGCCCCTTATCCAATTGATAGACCCGCAAGTGGTCACTCAGAGTGTTGTGTAGACGTTCATTCCTCCCCTACTCTTCGGATGCCCCGGGGTGTTCAAGTGCCAGACCACATCGAGTGACTTCATCTCGTCCCGGATCGCCGCGTTATCGAACTCCCGACCGCCATCCGACGAGATGCGATCCGGTATTCCATAGAATTGGAACCAAGTTCGCAGCGCTTCTAGTATTGCATCCGCTGACCTGTCCTTGATTAGATGTGCCATGGGCACCTTGCTAAAAAGATCAATGCCCGTGACCCATTTGTATCCCCGTGTGTCGAAGTGTCGACCTGTAAATCGACTAACGGCATATCAGCGGTTGGTGTTTCTTCCTGTATAGCTTTGGGGGGATGACGATCATATTTAGCCCTCAGACACACTTGACAGTTCCCTATGACCTCCTGTACCGTTCGTTTAATACCCCACCAGAAGTATTTCCGCCGCAGTGCCTGTATCGTCTCCGCTATCCCTCTGTGGTTTGTCTTGCCCTGGTGGTAGGCAAGCGTAACTTCTTTTTGTTTGTCGACTAGTAGCGTACAACGAATGATGGTCATGTCTACCCCCAATTGTTCCGTCCGCCAGGCGCTTAATTTTTCCCAAATTACGGCGTTTCCTACAAATAGGTAATACTTCCTTCCCGCCTTCGACGCATTCTTCAGTGCTCTACATATCTGCTCTTCTCTCACTCGTAGCGTTGACCAGTTAGTCGTTATAGAGCTTCTCCCTTATTTACTCTATTCTATTTTCATCATACCTGTTGTCCTTGCCTTCCAAATGATTTGTTTGGGCTTATCATTTATGATTTCTTCTATTTCCTCCATCTCCACTGGTCGATCGCCACTCGAGCTATCAGTTCCTGATGCATCCGGGTCTCTCCGCTCTCTCGCGTTTTGGCTATCGTCTTCCCCAGGCGTCCACTCGCGCAAAAATTGACGCAGATCTCCGGACGGTCCCCCTTGTTCATCCTCTATCGCGTTCACGGTTATTGCGCGCGATAGCCAATCCGCCAACACGTTCTCTTTACCCGGTTTGTAGGTTATTTCGAAATTATATTGGGAAAGGAGCTCCTTCCATCGGGTAACCCTGGCGGAGGATTCTTTCAATTTTCCCACCCATTGGAGGGGGCAATGATCTGTCTGAATCATCAATCCTCAAGGGACGAAAATGGTCTACGGCCCACACTATGCCCAGTAACTCCCTCTCCAATGCGCTGTACCTTGTCTCTGCGTCCGTAAGTCGGCGACTAGCGTAAGCTCTATTCTCGCGGCATCTGTTGCACGATATAGACCTTTAGGTCCCCCTGAACACCCCATTTACTCAGATTTATGTAGATTTCCCCTTCCACTCTACAGGGCCCACCCAGGGTGATTAGTTGATATTGACATTATTATACCTGAAGTTTCTTCTTGCTGTCGTTCCACTTCTCAAGCGCCTCTTGACTCAGGATCGTGTGGGAACTCCCGGTATCCACCAGCCACGTCACGCCCCTCACACGTGATGATAGGCAGACCGCTGCGTTCTCCCTTCACGTTGTTGTTTACCATCGTGCGGTCGCCCCTCTGCTGCCACACTCCCCAGATCTCTTGGTAGGACCTCCTCCTTTCACCTACTTGCTTTCATCTACTTCTCATTTCGGTAGTGCGTTTCCTTCCTTTGTCTTCTATTTCCGTTCCCGATGCTTCAGACGCTTCTGAAGTCTCACTAGAGAAGTTCACCTCTGACCTCTGCGGTCCACGTCTTCTTCTTCTTCGTCTTCACACCCGTGGCACCGTCGTTCCTCTTTCCGACTACCATTCCTCGGTCTGACTAGGGTCAGCTTCCTCTCTGCTGTGCCTCTATCTCTGCCGGCTTGTTTATATTCTCTTCTCCTCCAGTGGTAACAACCTAGCTGCGTACTGCCCATTTGTCTTCGTAGGCCGTTTCCTCTCCCTAAATAGGTGAAACACATCATCTTCGGGGGTCCACCTGCCCCCTCCGTAGGCCTTCTTCAACCTCTCCTTCACAGTGGACCACGAAGTTTCCTTATCTGCCTGGATCTAGTTTAACACGCTCCACTTGACTCGACAGATGAGGTTTTAATGATATGGTGTCGGCTCTTTCGAGAAGGTTATCGGACACTTAAGCTTCCAGTCTCTCTTTAACTCGGTCGCCTCCCTTAATGAAGTGATTCAGCTCACCGAATTGACCCGTGAACCGTTCCAAGTCTGATATTGCCTTCCTTAAGTCTTGCGAAGTTGCCGCTCTGACTTTCATCACCGCCTAGGCGTTCGCGTGAGCCTGGGCCAACGTTGTATCTCGTAAAGGAGGCATTTCTGGGACTAGGGCTGCAGGGGCCGCGGCCGCGGCTTCCTCTTGGACCATGGGGACTGGGGGAGCCACAGGTCCACTCGGCGGTACGTTCAATACGGCGGCTCGCACTAACGGGTTGACAGCTGCATCCATTCTCAGTGATGGCAATAAAAAAAATAAGAAAGGAGAGAGAAAAAAATAAAGTAAAAATAAAGGCGCGAACAAAATATACACTGGGTTAAATAAAAAGAAACAATTAGGCTTCGGTACGACTTACGTGTTGTCGGAACTATAACGAAAAAGCAAGGTTCAGGCCAATTAGACTGCAATAACACTACTCTATTTCTGAAGTTATTGCTCCTTAAAATCATTTTAGATGTTTATTTACAATGGTAGGGAGTATTAAGGCGGACACAGTGCCTTA
>NW_027108814.1:4835-5050 GCF_000696795.3 Halyomorpha halys | reverse complement strand
TGATATTACAACAATACAAAATATCCAAATAAATATATAATTTTCAAAAGAAAATATCAATATTCCATTTAAAAAAGCTCTATAAGTTATTATAGTAATTTTTACCAATATATCGATATTTTGATAAAATAATATCGGAATATCGATGTTTACATACCATATTGATATTACAGCAATAGAAAATATCGAAATAAATATTTAATTATCAAAGGAAA
>NW_027108814.1:0-4785 GCF_000696795.3 Halyomorpha halys | reverse complement strand
CACGCAATTAGACTGAAATAACACTACTGTATTTCTGAAGTTATTGCTCCTTAAAATCATTTTAGATGTTTATTTACAATGGTATGGAGTATTAAGGCGGACACAGTGCCTTATCCTACTAACTTAAGAATCAGTGAAAACAAAATATTAAAAAACGAGAGGAAGGAATAAGATCTACCACGCTTGGACTGCAGTAAAATACTTTATTAGGTTCAATATATCTCTTTATATACATTCGTCCAGCTGATCTCCATCAAATTGCCCAATTATAAAATAGGATGTAGGTGTTATATGGTGAAGATAAAAGTAAATAAATACAATTTAAGACAATGAGAAAATAAGGAAAAATGTAAGCTGAGTTGCAATGAAGGGTGGAAGACGGAATATGGTACACTATATTGGAGCGGTATGGAAGACCCCACAATCTTTTACGTTGCTAAAAAGGTGGGAAAGTTTATTATTGGATTTTAGACCTAAACGTAAGTTGGGGATGGTAGACTTTAGTGATTTTTGTATATTTACAGATAGGAAAGGGATATAAGGGAGAGATCTGAACGACATAATTGTTATGGTAGGTTGAGAAGTTTTGTTTGAGGGAGGTAAAGTTGTAGTATAGTTATTGTATGAGCCTAATAGTTTCTGTGTAACCCACCTTATGTGGGAAGTTATTAGTAATTTATATTTTTTTAAAGTGTTGTTTGTTAGTTTGATGGAACTGGAGGTCCGATAAAGTGAGAGACCGGTGGATAAGGTTTTTGGCTACTTGATTTTTTTGATAGGGGCGTTGAGAAAAAAAAAATAGGAGACGGCCGGAGTAGGTGTATTGAAGCAACATTGAATAAAAATGTTATAATTTTAGTCAGTTTGTGAAATCGATTTATTTTAACTATAAGATATTTGTTTACTAAAAGAAAACATGTGATTTTAAGCAAAAGCAGAGCGATCTTTTTGATGGGATAGGAGAGACAATCCTTGATTGTTAACAATGACGGTATTGTTTTGCAGTTTTAGTTTTCCCCGCAGCTTCGCAGGCTTCATGGTAAGACCGTGGTAGACTTTTGGCCAAGCCACACAGGGGGCCCTATTCTGCGTGCTTCCAGAACCTCTCAACTGTCATCTGGTCAGATTAGATATAAACATTTACGCACATTTGCTCAAGGCACATTCATCGACAATTTTCTTTTGTTATTTATTATAAAATTAGTTTAAGTGTTTGTAAAGTATTAAGTTGTTTTTCCTTTTTTTATTAATGCATAAAATTAATTTGTTTTACAATTCTTTCTTTTGTTTTTTATATATATTCATTATACTTTCTTTCTTTATAATGTATACAATTTATTTGTTAAATATAAACTTCATATTTATTCATTATAGACACAAATAAAAAGTTTTTACTGTTTTATTAGGTATGGTTAAATAACATAAAACGTTCCGACTGCAGTGAGAATAAACAGCACAAACAGATAAAAAAGCCTTGGGGGTAACCTCTGACCTGTTAGAAAACCTTTGCAAACTGTTGCCATGAAGCAACTATATACAATAAAAATGAATTTTTACATCACACTTTAACAGACCCTCTTAAATATTTATTTTTTCATCAAATTTAATTTTACATAATTTTTCTTACAAAAACAGGATTAGCAGAATATGAATTTTACAATATTTTACATACATTAACAAAATAATTTAAAATTACAATATTAGTTTTGTGCACAGGAAAAACAATAAAAAACTTTTTAGTTACAATTTTTTTATTTAATGTTTTACTATCACATAACTAAGTCCCTTTCAAACATCTCCAACTGGTCTTCTGTCCTTATGTAGATGATTTGGACTTCTCGATTTTCCACTACATCCAAACTTTTCAGTCAGGATTTTTTGAAGTTATTATGAACAATTTGATTAACAGAAGGTTTAACAGTAGTTGTTGAAACACTGGGTCCCTTTTTCATTCTTGGTTTCTACTTCTTCTTCTTCTTCATAGTATCAGTATATTTCATACTTATTCCTCCTAAATTATCTGCTTTGCAATCCAGATTTTTTTCATGAATGTCCCAATTATCTTCATCTGCATTTAATGTAGTGTTTTCTTCATCTTTTTTACATATTTTTGGGCCACCATTTAAAGCCTTTTCTTTCCACAACCTTTCTTTAATCTCGTTAGGTTTCTTTTCATGTTTCTTCTTGATGTTTCTTAGCTATTCCTTGCAAAATTTCAGTCTTTTCCTAATCTCTAAAATCATCTGTTTCTGTTAATGGTCCTTCAAATCTGCTAGGATACCTCTTTATCTTTAGATTTTCTTCTGTTTCAAATTTCAAATTGTTTTGGTCGTCTGCATCAGCTTGTTCTTCCAGTTCTCTTTCATCTTTAGATAAATTTTCTTCATCCTCTTCTATAGCCTTTTCTTTTGTTTCCATCGATGCGTCTATAATTTCATCATCAGAATCTGAATCAAAATTAAAGTCATTTTTAAATTTTCTTTTAGTAACTTCATGTTCTTCAACATAAGCTAATGGCTCGGACGCTTTTTATTCACTACTGGATTCTTTACTAACACCCACTGTATAGTATTTAACAATCACAGATGTTTCAGTGTTTTTTTTTTTTTTAATAATTTATTTATTGATATTTACAACTGTATACACATATATACAACAAGTAAATTTGCTGTAGGTGACATAGTAACATGATAAAAACGTGTGGAGAATCTACCCACTGATAGAACTCCAATAACGTTTCTAGAGAAGAAGATCTCGAGGCCATCTTCTTTTCAGACGCCTAGGAGGATTATTAGGTAATGAAGGAGAAGCCAGGTTAGAAACAAGTGGATTTGGGTGGTTGAGAAGTTTATTATGGAAGGAACGGTATCTGGTTCTGGCCAAATCGGCAACATGGAATATTGAGGTCCTGATGGATGACTTGATTTGTGACAAAGTAAGGAGCATTAAGGATTTTACGAAGGATTTTGGACTGTAAGGATTGGATTCTGGAGGAATTTGATGGTTTAGTGGAGCCCCAAAGCTCAACTCCGTATGTCCAGATAGGCCTTATAATAGTCATGTAGATCAGTCTTTTGTAATGGATTGGCAATTTAGACCGTTTGTCCAGTAAATGTTGCAATAGTCGGAATCTACGAGCAGTTTCTTGTCTTTTTAGTCTTGTATGAGGATTCCATGTCAGTCGTTTGTCGAGATGTAGTCCTAAGTAACGGATCTGTTCGACAGGAATAAGTGGGGTATTATTAAAGGATATTGTAAGGGAAGAGGTCATGGGTTTACATCGAAGGGTAAATGTGATTTGGTGGGATTTATTGGAATTTATTTTAATCCTCCAGTTTTTGCACCATTCTTCAAGGGTGGTGATGTGGGATTGGAGGGTTTGGGATGCAATGTAAGGGTCATTGTTCACTGACAATAGACATGTGTCATCGGCATACGTGGTGAGGATTGTGTTAGGATGGGTTGGAATGTCAGCTGTGAAAACTGTATAAAGAATAGGACCAAGGATACTACCCTGAGGTACACTAGCAGACTGACGGAATAGGGATGAATAAGCGCCGTTGTAATTTACTTGAAATAATCTGTCGGAGAGATAAGAACGGATAATGAGGAAGTATGTAGGGGGTAGGAATTTACGGATCTTGTATAGCAGTCCTGGGTGCCAGACTCGATCAAAAGCAGTGTTTTTTTAATTTCTTTTTTTGGTTTATGGTACATTAGTAGCATAAGCCTTCACAGTTAAATTAACCTGTAAGTTCACTACATAACATTCCTTAGGATATCTTTTTCCAAGTATCTCGGTATTATTATTTACAATTTTTACTATGTAATCAGAAAAAGTCACCTACCCACTGTTCTGTGTTATTCTATCCACAGTCGTCCTTCAGTTGACACTTATCACTTTCTACACAACCAACCATTTTGGCCGTCATGCATAGTTTTTAGCCAGACCTACCTCAGCAACAATATATTGCGTCCGCGACAAAATGCTCGTATAGTTGGTCATATGCTTAGTGGAACCTGAATCTAACACCCATTCAGTTGATGATTTACTGCAGTTTTCACTAAGGTAAGAAGCTGCTGATGTTTCACATTGTTTTTAGGAAAGAAGCAGTCCTTCTCTCGGTGGTTTGTTTTTTGCGTGTACCACAGGGTTTTTTCTTGGTTGGGCAGTCTTTACTCAGATGACCTTCTTTATTCTGTCTATTTGGCTGGCCAAGTCTATCCCAGTCTTAAATTTAAAATCAAAGAATTCTTGGAAAAGTTCAAACTTTTATTCAGAAACATCTCTCTCATAGATGTCACATATTTTAGAATACATTTGACTTGCAGTAGTACAAGTCAAAATATGAATTAATGCTCTCTGATTCACTGTTGTTACTATTACGTTTTGTGCATAGGCATCATTTAGTACATATACTTTATATTCTTTACTTTGCTAGTTTCTGGGAGGCTTTAAATCTTTAGAAATAATCTCAAACAACTGTAGGCTTTTAAGAAGATGTTTGTTTACCTTGAATTTCCACATTTGGAAGTTCTCAGGTCCTCGATCTGATTTATTTCACTAAAGCTGTTCAGATCAATATTATATTACTGTTTTTATATTAAATGTTTATACTTTACGAAGTATTTGAACACAAATAAACACTACCGAACTGTTTTTACTGTCTCACTACAAATTTTTAATTTTTCGAACTGCCTGGGCCCATAACCAGTTGAACACGGAGGTGGTGGACACAAATAAAATGTTTTTACTGTTCAGTAGAGAGAATATGGGCGAGCTGG
>NW_027108813.1:6832-7548 GCF_000696795.3 Halyomorpha halys | reverse complement strand
AGTTTATAATGGAAGGAGTGATATCTGGTTCGGGCTAGATCGGTTACATAGGGAACATTAAGGTCTTTATGTATGATTTTATTTGTGACAAAGGAAGGAGCATTAAGGATTTTACGAAGGATTTTGATTGAATACGAGAGAAATTCGAAGGTTTAGTGGAGCCTCAAAAAAGATAGAGGTAGAGAATAAAACCATTCCTAAAATGGAATATGCTCTAGTGTAAATGCTAAAAGCCAAACAAATCAGTTTGATTTGGGACTTGTTCATATTTCAAAAATTATTTTATCGATTACTAGGGATTTAAAAAATTAAAAATCGATTTTTGTCCGATTGTACAATGTTCCATTATATTAGAAAAAGAATTTGAATTAAAAATTAAGCATAAATAAATATACTATCGTTTACAATGTAATCTGAACACCCTAGTAATCCGGACTGACGTAAAAAAAAAGTTACTTGAAAAATCTCAGCAAGTGATAACATTGATGATAACAGAAGGCAATTAGCCGACATTTTTAAGTTTTTTAAAAAAGAAAATGACAACAAAGTAAAGGTATCCTTGAAAATGACCTGAGAGTCGAAACGTTGGAAGGTTTTGAAAAGAATAAAGTTAAGAAAAATGGATCAAATTTGTTTTTAAATAAAATATAATTTAATTTAGTGGTTATTATTTATTATGCGTGATAAATAAAGATTCAAGTATACATTTGGGTATT
>NW_027108813.1:0-837 GCF_000696795.3 Halyomorpha halys | reverse complement strand
TTACCGCACCCGGACCATATTCCTTTCATCTCTACACACGGTCAATCAATAATCTTCCAGTTAGAGAAATCTATTTATTTTTAATCAACGTTTCACCTCACTAAACAGGGTTTCGTCAGGGCTAAATGAAAAACAAGATTCAAACATTGTAAGAATTGACAAAACATTAAAATAAATATACAGAGAAATATGTTAAAAAAAAAAAAAAAATTATTTTGTTTATAAAATATACAAAATAAATAATTTTAGGAAGAATACATATAGGAGGACAAGAAACTAGTTACTGATAAATAAAACTATTTATTGTTAACCTCAAAATAGTAACAAAAACCTATTTATTGTTAAACATAATTAATGGTTATCAATAAATAGTTTTCTTTTACTATTTTAATACCTTTATTGACCGTCTTTCGGACTATCTTCCTATAATAAATAAAAATAGCTATGTTGGTAAATGTTTTTACGCCATTTTTCCTAACACTCTGTAAACCGAAGTACAGATTAACCAGATTACACTGTATTCGATTCTAAAGAGAAGCCGAAACCGCCCAGTCTGTTTTGTTTTTGTGCGTATTTAAGTTTGAATTTTTATTTAACCAACGTTTCGCCCCACTTTGAGCTTCGTAAGGGGTAATGAAAAACAAGAAGTAAACAATGTATGAATTGACAACGTTAAAATAAATGTAGAGAGAAAATACGAAAATATATTAACAAAAAAAAATGTTTTGTTTATAAAACAAATAAAAGAAATTATAATATATTTATAATATCCAACAAACAAACAATTTATATACATTCATGTTGTTAATATTTTGTATTTTATCATTATGTTATTTT
>NW_027108812.1:0-1232 GCF_000696795.3 Halyomorpha halys | reverse complement strand
CCTGTATTTATCATATCTACTGCAATTTAGTATAATATGTAATGGGTCCTCGATAGAGTTGCATGTCGAACATTTATCATTTTTTTTAACTTTAATTAATGACCAACCATGTTCTTATTGGGAGAATTCATGGTGTTGTGTTAAATGTAAAATGTTTTACCATGTTTAATGTTATAAGTATAGCATTGTGAGCAGCCTTTTTTAAAGTCATGTTAATTGTTAATTGTATTAGAGCTCCAAGTGGATTTTCTGAGCAACTTGTTTTATAACCTTTCTTTCCAAAACTTCATGTTATTGTTTAATTCTAAGTTTTATTTAAAGTAATTAATTACAACAAGCCTAAATTGAGGGAAAAGTAAAAGTTTGGCTACTGAGTGCCTTGTTGATCTTCTAACTTGTGAGGACGAGAATCAAGATAAGTTAATTGTCAACTGTCATTACATTATTATTATTATTGTAATCCATTACTTCATTAGATTTAAAAACATCCAAAACAATCCTAACACAATCCAAACACAAACTACGAGCAAGTAACCTAACACGATAAACAAAACGGTGACAAACTCAGCTCGTCTGTTGCGTGACGTCATTCCCTATTTAACAGATTTAATAATATACTGGGGGTATTATATAAACTAAAGATCATGAGTTTAACATGCTAAATGGAAACATGTTAAATGGAAAAATATTTCCTTCTTTTACCAATTTAAAACGATATAACGTGTAACATGGTTGAGAGGCTGTTACAAGGTCTGTTAAATGGAGAATGACGTCACGAAACAGACCAGCTGAGCTCGTCACCATTTTATTTGTTGTCGTGTTAGGTTACTTACTCGTAGTTTGTGTCTTTTTTTTTTTCTTTTGTCTCGTGTTTGGGACTTTTTAAAATATATAATCAGTAGCCAAACTTTTACTTTTCCCTCAATTTAGGCTTGTTGTAACAAATTACTTTAAATAAAACTTAGAATTAAACAATAACATGAAGTTTTTGAAGGAAAGTTTTTTTTCCAATATCATGAATACCTCTACGATCGACCATATTACATGTTATATACTTTTAACATGTTAAAAGAAGAAAACATTTCTCCATTTAACATAAGTTTTGCCATTTAACTAAAGATCATGAATACCCCTTATATGTTATAGTGTTTTAACATGTTGAAAGGGGGGAATATTTCTCCGTTTAATAAAACTTAAAATTATTAATAAATAATAAGGTCTCTATAAACTTT
>NW_027108811.1:12769-14383 GCF_000696795.3 Halyomorpha halys | reverse complement strand
AGAACATAGGGAAACACAAATTAAAAAAACATAAATCTAACAAAAAACTTAAAAATTACAAAATTCATTAAATACCTGTTTAAGTATTCCGTTCGAAATTCTCATCCCATGAGTTGACTTCTTTCTTCATTCTTCATTAGTGGATCTTCACTCCACAGATAAAGACTAATTTATTTAAATTTAATTTACTCTAAAAACTATTGCAACCATCACTATTTATGTTTTATTTTTTTTCAATACTAAACGTTGTACTTAATAAAATGGCTTAGTTCAAATTTTAATTGATATAATAATTTCGAATGATGGCCTCTGGTATTAAATAATGTAAATTCTCAATTAAATAATGAGACTCATGACATCCTTGCCAAGTACAAAAACCAGGAGCCAAATATTTAAATAAAATAACACTTATGAACAAATGGCCTCCGCTTTAAGAAAAATTCTACATAGATTCATACGTCATTTTATCCAAGAACTTGTAGCTAACTGGCTCTTCCGTCAACTGAAAGCTTGATATAATTAAATTATATCAGTTATTTTTAGTCTTTAAAAATTAAAAATCACTTCATATTCATAAAATAGTAATTTATATATAATCTTTTCAATTTCTTGATACTGGTATTAATTTTTTTAATAAATCAATTAATATCCATGTTAATCCTCAATACTCTTTATAACATCATCAACAGTCCAACGTTTCAGCCAGTGTCAAGGACAACCTTAAATATTAATATTCACCTCACATCCAATTATTTAAAAACGATTTGCAGGTTATTCAGCCCAAGTCATTAATTACAGGTCAAATTACCCTATTTTTCAAAATTTCATTAATTTTAAATCGATTGTGTTAAGTTGTTATATTTAAGATTGTCCTTGAGGATGGTCGAAACGTTGAATTGTTGATGATGGTATAAAGAGTGATGAGGCAAACATGGATACTAATTGATTTTTACAAGCTCTGGGAATCGGCGTATATTATTTAATAAATGCCGATTGTAAAATTATTTGAAAACAGTACACATTTAAATATTCAAATTTACAAAATGGTTAAATAACATAAAATAAATTGATCAAGGAAATGCTGATATGTCAATATGACTGACAATTAAAATGCTAATTACTACATATAATAAGCCTACATATAAAATAAATTACTTATAAATTGTAAATAGTTCTTAATTTAAAACTATGACATAAATTATAGCCTTTTAAATGTATAACAAACATATTAATTTATATACACCAAAACAATAATATCTTCATATTGAGCAGTAAATAATTGACCGTAGATTAATATGAGGAGAAAACGGTCGGGGGTGCGGTCAGCAAAAAATAGACTTATTAAAAAAAAAACTTATTTATTTGTGCCAACGTTTCGATCTGAATTTCAGGCCTTCATCAGGGCTCAAAAAACTAAAAAGAGATTACAACCCTCACTCAAAGAAACATAAAAAAAACTGACAAACATAACCTATCCCCAGCCCATTCCCAAATAGTCAATTTATTAAAACACCCATAATTTTTCTTTTTTATTGTTTCTATTTTCTTTGATAACTCTTTACTATATTACTGATCCTCTGCCATTTCTTCTTTTATTATTTTCTATAGTCACCT
>NW_027108811.1:3541-5279 GCF_000696795.3 Halyomorpha halys | reverse complement strand
ACGCTCGCCAGATAAAAATCTCACTATATGAACCATGTAATTATTCTTAGGGGACATGTGTCCCAGAATAAAGTTATTTTTTCATTTCATTTATTGTGAGATCAAAGAATACTCACAAAAGGTCAGAAAAAAATCTTTAAAACTACATACTTTACATGCAACTTTAAAAACATTTAAACAACTTACGTAAGTATCGAAGAGGATAGTTTTGAGGGGAAAAAAAAATTCGTAATTTTTTTTTTTATTACGTTAACCTGTTTAATTTAGGTATTCCCTGGAGTAAAAATTGGGGGATATTACCCAAATTAATTATTATACTGGTAAGCTGGTTCAGATTAATAATGGTAACTGGTATTGATGGAGTGGACTGTATTTAAATAACTTGATATCATATACTTTAAAATAAAATACCTCTATTCTGAATGGTTTGAACAAAATAGTTACAGTGTGTTAGTTGGTTAGTTTTATTACATTAATTGATGGAAATATTACATTTTACTTGTTGGATTCTATGGAGCTTGAAGTTGGTTCTAATTTGCATGTGAATATGGAAGTGGGGTTCTCTCTGCTCATCCTCCTATATCTACTTCTATTGTTGTAATTTAACTAATTCCTGATTAATTCCTTGTTATGTATATTTGTTTGTTTATTATTTTCTTTTTTTATACCGCACCCCCCGAACATCTTCTTCTAACAATAATATTTTCCTTTTATTAAGACAATTAATTATTT
This sequence comes from Halyomorpha halys, assembly GCF_000696795.3. Lineage (NCBI taxonomy): Eukaryota > Metazoa > Arthropoda > Insecta > Hemiptera > Pentatomidae > Halyomorpha > Halyomorpha halys. Next base: position 4,547 of record NW_027108811.1, on the reverse strand, counting down.
TTTCCTCTATTTTCCACAATGTCCATGTTTAATTATTTTCTTCTATTGGTTTTTACCCAACTTTTTTTTTTACAGATCGTGGAAATAGTCAATACTTAAAGTTTTATTTTTCTATTGACACATAATAATATATTTCTGAGTAAATAAAAAGAAACAGAAGTAAAAAAAAAATATCTTGATTCCCCACAAAGTCTGAAGACGTGCCCTCCGCTCTTGTTTTCACAAGGTTCTGGAGACATACTTTCCACAACTGTAGTAACGTCGAAGGACAACCAACGGCCTTTCCTAGTTCTTCTCCATCCTAGTACCATCTTACCACTAAAAGGGGTTGAACATTCTTTGCCTTCTGTGAGACCTCTATAACTATATTCGATACAGCTGATATGTACAATATAACACAAATCCATATTACGGTAGTTATAATTAATACATTTTGATTACCTGTAGAAAATAAGCACAATGAAATTCCCACTTGCACTTATTATATAAAAAAATCCAGGCAGAGTTGACGATGTGTAGGAAAATATTTTATTGTAAAAACTATTTACAAGGAATGGTAAGAAAATTCCCAGCACGGACCCAACTCCAAGAAATGAACCTGAAACAATAATAATGTTTTCATTGTACACGTTTAGATCAATTCCTCATTTTCCTAAGGTGGAAATTGGTAAAAATTGTTCGAGATTTCCTCTAGTTAAATCTTGGAAACTGCATGTAACACACCAAGTATAAAAAAAAATATTTTTTTTTAAATCCCTTATCTGTCCCTGAGTTATCCTTGAAGTTATAACCTATTATAGACAGGTTGGGTAGTTCAAGATTGTTCCCATGAGTTGTCAACGGGATGAGAATTAGTTACTTCAAACAGCCGCCATTTTTTATTCCCCCTAACTATACTTGGCAGACTCATTAAAGTAATTTCATTAGCAGTTTCATTCTTCCCGGCTCTTGTACTAAAAGAAGTGAGTGTAGTTATTTATAGGTTAAATATACTTGTTTCTTTTTT
>NW_027108811.1:0-517 GCF_000696795.3 Halyomorpha halys | reverse complement strand
TTATGTATAGAAATAAACTCTATAAACCATATATGTGAAAATAAGAAATAGTATATGTTGATACATACATTAAGAAAATAAATGCACACCCTATGTGTATGTGTTAACAAAGCAAATTCAAAGTAAATAACTAGTAAACAGAATAAACTACAAAATAAAGTTTCACCTCTTAAAACCTGTGGTGAAAACAGAAGTTTACAACCTATGTAATAACAGCAATAATGTTAATTAATTCTTAAATTAACAACAAAAAATTACAAAATAAACGCTACCAAGATAAACGCCGATGTCAACCAAAGTTTCAGTCCGTTCAAACAGTTATGGTCATCTATCAGGAGGTTTCCTAGGTTCTGGTATCACGTGGAGTGATGTTACAGTCAAACGTAGTGCATTTGACAGTGCTTCTGAATGTTCTGAGTCTACTTGAAGCTGGATCTGCTCTGCATGGCCTGGTTGAGTTCCTAAAACTCCAGCTGATGCTTTTGCGCCGCCCACCATGATAATTCCAACCTCGTTC
>NW_027108810.1:0-1077 GCF_000696795.3 Halyomorpha halys | reverse complement strand
AATTAATTATAATATGATTGGAGAAGTTTTTCGGCGGGTGCGGTCAGCAAAGAACAACATAAATAAACAAAACCATATTTATTTATTTTATGCCGACGTTTCGACCTGAGTTTCAGGTCTTCATCAGGGCATAGAGCAAAAGAGATAAAAACAACATTTAGAGAAACATACAATTGAAAAGGAATAGTATACAAAAAATTTAGAGTTATACAAAATATTGAATTAAATCATAAATGATAAAAAATTGATAACTGATAATTGAATAGTAAAAAAATTTTAATTGATTGATAATCGTGGAATTGGATGGTAGTAGATTGAAAATAGGCATAAAATAAATAAATATGGTTTTGTTTATTTATGTTGTTCTTTGCTGACCGCACCCCCCAACAAACTTCTCCAATTTATATTTTATATTCTACTAATGCTTATATTTGTGCGTATGCTATTATGTGTATTTTTTCAAATTTCAGTCTTTATATTTAATTTAGATATTTATAACTTCCATGTATTTTTATAACATATACTTTCAGTACTTCCTTTTTTTTTCCTGTATTTCTATTTTATTGCATCATAAAATTTTACTATATTTAGTATTTAATTTTTTCCGCTATGGTTTTAATTTGTTTTACCTGGTTCTGATCAAGGCCCGGAACTTTTTTTTTTTTGTATCAGTACGCTTGAAGTTTAAGTAGCGAGAGACATGGTCAAGAACGCATGTACACAAAAATTTATTGTGCATACATGAGGTTGTGTAGCCATCTTTTGGCGAAATGTCTACACTCATTAAAGTAATATTGTACATTACAGTGATTCTTCTCTAAGCGCCCTCCCAATGATGTTTCTCATTGAAATTTAATTTACTCTATTTGTATTTTTTTAAGTTTAGATAAATAAGTTACTAAAATTTCTGTCATTTGCTATTCCTATTTTTTACAATTTAAACCAATAAATGTAATTATTTTTTATGTGCAATCATTTTTTATTTCTGGAAGATTATTGATTGACCGTGTGTATAGATGAATGGAATATGGTCCGGGTGCGGTCAAAAAAACTCAAATAGTAGATAATTATACTATT
>NW_027108809.1:113504-113840 GCF_000696795.3 Halyomorpha halys | reverse complement strand
AAAATATTAAAAAAGTAAAAGCAAACATTAGGCTAAAATCTCCCGATTCAGGAAATATTAATAGTAATTATTAATACTAATTAGATAGTTTAGAGGGCTAACAATGGGTAGTTTCTCTACACGCCTGTAACACTCCAATTTAACTTAGATAAGATTTACTAAATATATTAAATAAATATTTAAAAAAAAAAAATAGATAGTACCTAAGAGAAAAATAATTAATGCAAATTATTTTAAAAATTAGTGTAGAAATAAATAGTAGCAGAATACCAATACAAATTTACTGTGACTATTCTCAAATTTAGGTATTGCTATGAGAAAGTTAGTTTTAGCAGC
>NW_027108809.1:89806-113104 GCF_000696795.3 Halyomorpha halys | reverse complement strand
AGAAAATGCACTTTACAGATCCGAAATCGGACCATCCGTTCAAGAGTAAATAGAAAAGTAAATTCTGGTGCGTCCCAGGAAGGGTACATTTAGCCTTAAATCTCAACAACTCTTCACTTCTTCAGCTCCTCCCTACTTCCACCGACTCCAGATTAAATTTTTACAGTCCTAGGCGAATAATTTTCACAGCTTTGGTTGTGACCGTGTTCAGACACGAGACGAGGCTGAAGAGAGACGTAATAATAAAAATTCTAAGTTTATACATATTAGTTATTGAGAAGAATTATGAAAACAAATTTTTGAAAATGTGGGGTTGAGAGAAATAAATATTGAGAATTAATAGGTAACATAATAGGGCATAAGTGCGTATTCGAGGTACATGCCCAACGCCCACCAGAAGGCGGATCTACACGTTTGCCATTTGCTGAAAATTCAAATTATCTACAAATAATAAATAATAAATACTTGGTAAACAAATTAACAAACGTCGTTTGTGAGAAGATTACCTCCGCTTTATCATATTATACAAGGTAAAAAGGAATATAATAAAGATAAAGGAAATGAAAAGTGGAGTAGATATCGATTGTGGCGACAAATTTTATAGAGCTTCATAAATCCATCTTATTGTCTGAACAACTATAAATCAATCTATTTTACCAAATATCATGAAAACTACTATTCGAAGATAAATTTCTTAAACTACTTTATAATCTATTAAACTAGCTTTAATTTGGGTGCTAATAGACATCTGTACGTCGAATAATTTTTGAATTATATATTTCTCAAAATAAATTCACTACTACTGATTTTTCGAAACATTCTGTACAACATTTTTATGAAATGTTGCTTTCTAAAAATCTATATCTATTGGACTATTTAACGTAAATAACTCTATTAGGGCTCATATTTTAGCAAATTTTCTCTACTTTGAATGACGTACTCTTAGGTTTTCTAGTGTTGTTACTTTTTAAGATATAGAGCTCTGAATGAAAAATTAATTTTTTTTTTTTATGGTTTTTATGAAACAGCCATCATTTTTTATTCCCCCTGCCTATACTTGTCAGACTCATCAATTTTGACTACATTTTATAATACATGGGCTCTTGTACAACCATGTATAGTTGTGATCTGTACATAGGCCGATTCCATGCCTTTGTATTCAAGATGAATTAAACTTATTTTATTTCTGTGAAGTGTTCGTTTTGAAAAGATGAAAATGGCACCCGAAATATTGGTAATGACCCAAAAAGGAAGGTCTTTATCAAAAGAAGGGAAATGAACTTTAAAGGCTCCCTAAATTATTCCTGGTTGGCTAGGTCCACTGCCTGCTCGACCAATCCCTAAAGACTCTTTTCAGTGTGCTTAGTAAATATATAATACTCTTTAAACCTTTCATTGTTTTTAATGTTTAACAAACCAATATAATGGATAATTACTGATTCTATATTATCGTATAGATTTATATAAAAATGTCATCAATTAAGTGAGTAATTAAGGAAATATAAATTTTTTAAAAAATTCAACAAATTAAAATAAATTATGAAAATTCAAGATTGTATAATAAAAAAATTATAAAATGTTGGTTCATATACTAGGTTGTTGAAACCGTCAGTGAAATAAAGAAAATCATTGCTCAACGATTACCTTGAACTTGAATTTAATATGAATTGTTTCAAGTTTATTTACAGGATTTTTAATTATTGTATATATTTTTTTAGTATTGATAATTTTATTTATATGATAGGAATTCAATAGATTAAGACAGCTATACTCAACCTGCGCACCGCCGGTCTTTTGTAGTTAGTCCATCTGGTGTTACTTTATTTTTAAAAAATTTGAATTCCGCACCAATTAAAAAAATTAAAAGCGCGCTGAGTAAATAGGTCCTATATAACACTACCGCGCCACAGTGTGCAGTGCTATTATTAATACGGTTATTTACCATGATGTATGGAAATTTACTTATTTACTTTTTAATTTAAAGCAGACATTTGCTTGTATCGTGGCAACAGGTCATTTTAATATTTTCAGAAATATGGCAAATCAAGTGTTTGGATTAGTGATATTTTGTTTGGGGGGTTTTAGTTCCGTATCGAGCGATCAAGACCGATTTCCAACTATTACTTGTGTACCGAGAAAGAATCTTAGGTAGTAAATTTGAATACGTAAAATTTTAACCTATAATAAACTATAATATTTAAATTTATATATTTTAAATTATTTTACCAGGTCAATAAATGGACCAGATCCAAATGTTTTTTATTACAGTAAATAGTTCATTAATTTTAAATTTGATTAACAAATAATTTGATTTAAACTACTGCTTATGACCACAGAAACTGCAACTTATTTGAAACGTCAGGAAATGACAAAAAAAATGTTAAAATATACGCGATGAATCTGTTCATAGTTTAATTCAGTTTGAAACAATCGCGAAACCTAAGAAATCATCACCTAATTGTTTTTATTTATTATTTTATTATTTTTGAGGTCTGCACCATGTCCAACACGTGTTTTTGACCCCTAAACAAAAGGTTAACTTCCACAGGTTTAAGTGCATGTTCAAAGCCCAACTCCAAATAGAATGTCCATTTAAATGAATCTTTTGTAATTAGTTGAATGTTTTGACAGTATGTAGAGTAAATGTTGTAATAATCTAGGTCGAAGTCCATTCTCCTGCCTTTTAATCTTGTATGAGAATCCCAAGTTAGTCGTTTGTCCAGATATAGACCCAAGTAGCGGATATGGATAAGTGGTATATTATAAAAGAGGAAAGGTGATTTAGTAGGTTGGTTTGGGATGTCAGCTGTATAGATTGTGAAGAGAATGGGACCGAGGATACAACCTTGAGGAACACCAATGAACAGAGAAAAGAAGGATGAATAGGTATAATTGTCATTTACTTTGAATAATTTATCAGTGGGAAAGGAACTGATAATGAAAAATATCGTAAGAGGTAGGACTTCATGGAGTTGCAGTTTCGGGTACCAGATTCCATCAAAAGCAGAAAACTAAATTGCAAATCGATCTCTGATGATTAGAAGTTTAAGTTATAAAGATATATGCCTAGGATGTTACAGTTGCCTTTTCTCTAAAATCGACAACTATTTTGATTAAACTAACTACAACAATATCAGTAGGCAATGAGATCATAGGTCTTATCCTAACTGAAATGGACTTATAGAGTTTAAGTGATGAGTTTTCTAAAAAGCATTATCTAAAGTACCTCTGATATTTTTATATCAAAATAATTTACCATATCTTATCGCTAGCAGTAAGGACCATGATTGAATATAACATATGAAATAATTAGAAAAATAACTCGAAAAGAATGTTTTAGTGTTTGCACGGTTGTTATAACAGTGTTCAGATTTAGGATTTACTTAATAATATACAGAATATACACTAAGCTTTTTTGAAATATGTAAGGATTGATTTAATTTCAAAATAAGGTGTAAGTTGTGCGATGTGAGCACCAGATTTTAAGTAATAAACGGTTCGCTACGGCTCTCATTACTCTTTACATCTGATTCATTAGTTATTTTGTATTAATATTTTAATTAACAAATTTTATATTTATCTTGTTATGTCACGTTTAAAAATATATATAGATAAGTAGAGTGTTTATCATAATCTTATAATCATTTTAAACAAGTGTTTATAATATGCTATCTTTAGATAGCACATTAAATCTTTTATGTATCTTTAGATACATCTCGTTTAAAAATAACAAGTCTTAACTTGAATGCGCTTCGTCAAGAACAGCCGCGGTGCCCATATGCCCGAAATCATTTTCAAATGTTAATGTCACGTATTGATCTTTCGAATAAAAAAAAATTTTGATTACAATTTAATTTTTTGTGTTATTTTTTACAATTTCAAGTTCTATCGGGCTTAAAAAAAAAAACCTATATTATGAGGCAACGCCATAGGTAAACACAATAGGGCCCATGGGTTGTGTACAGTACACATGAGGAAATATACACATACGAGTATCAGCATTATTAGATACCACAAACTTTGTCAAAACAATTTGCTTTCGTATCAGTTTAAAATCTAGACTATGAAGACATAATATTATTATTTTATTAAATCATCATATAATATTTATAATATGCATAAATATTACAATATACCATACTAATATAAATTTCAGGGCGTGTTTTATACAAACTTATATACTTGTACTTGTTAACTTCAATTATGATCGGTTTTAATCTTATTTACAATTAAACAATTTTAATTTATAGAAATCTTTGAAATAAAAAAGAATAATAAATTCTGGTAGCAATGGCCAAGCAGGAACAATTTAAAATTTTTATAAAGTTGAAATAACATAAATCGAATTATCTTTTATCGCTCTGTATTTTAACCACAAATAAATTATAATAAAAAAAAAGATTTCTGGAACAAAAAAAATCCTTAATTTTTTAGATTCCATCTTAAAGCTAAACTTTTTCCTTGAGAGTTCAGAAAATTTTTCATACATTTATATGAAAAGAAAAAATCTAAAAAAAGAAAATTTTAATCTGGATTATCTCTCTAGGAAGTCTGGTGAGTCAATTTTTTATAATTTTTTGAGGTTTATAATTACTTCCATCATTTTCAATAAATAGAGAAGTGAAGATGAAAAAATGGAGGACATGATTTTCCCATGTGAAATCATGAGGTGACTTTTATTGTATAAAATATAATATATAAAGTAGAAGATTGGTGTTTTATAGTTTTTAATATTGTTATAGGTTTTTGTAGTACATGAATATGGGACGGTGTGTCCCGAAACGTTGTACAATGTTAATGAGTGAATAAATAATAATTTATTGAAAATGATGGAAGTAATTATAAACCTCAAAAAATTATAGAAAATTTTAAAATTTATATTCTGTTATATACATATAATATTAAGAAATTATACTTGAGGAAAAAAAATGTCTTTATCAGATAATTAACGTTTGGTTATTTTAAACATCATATTTAAGTAAAAAGTTTCAGTATTCTAACTTCAACATGTATAAATCACAATATATAATATTGTCACACATAATATGTCATTACATATGACTTTAACCAACAAAGTATTATTTGTAAAAGAATTCCTACATAATATTTCAAAATGATCGACTTCGAGAATTCTTTTTTTTTTTTTTAAATTGTGAACAGATTTTTTTGAGCTCAAGGTGTCACAGCACCTATCATCACAACGTTAGTTTCTTAACGAAATGACATCTGGATTTTAAACATTCCTCATTTTTCGCAATAATTTGATATGAATTTCGTCAGATAAACTGTATAGAAATACTGATTCGTAAAATAGAGAATGGTTCAGTCCTGATGGCGAAACTCTAGAAGACATAAGAGCTAGGTACAGTTTTTTTCAAGTAAAAAAAAAATGTGGTAATACTAAAGTTGTTTAATTTTTCCAAAAAAAGTCGAGACACCATTTAATCTAAATTATGAAGAAGATGGTCAGGGATGTTGTCACAAGAAAACAAAAATAGTTAAAAACTATTTAACTTTAAAAAATACCCCTTTGTCAATTCAACGAATTATGTACACCACAAAAAAAAGTAAATATTTTAAAATAAAAACCGAAAGCTCTTTATATGTCTTACACTTATTCATAATCCAAGTGCATAATCAATATTTACATGTTTTCACTGATCAATAAATTATATTAAAAAATTATGTAATATGCATATTAATTCACTAAAATTGAATAAACAGTACAGACTTGGAAATTAATTTTTAGTATTAATGTATTCAATAAGGAAGCTAGATCAAAAAACATAAAACCAGGAGATAAAAAAACAAAAAAAAACAACATAACAATAGAATTGGATTAAACATCTGTAATAATAAATGACGTTATTAACATGCTACGTGCTATTTAAATAAATGTAATTTATATACTTGAGCAACCTTTGGTATATACAACAATACGATGGGTTGATTTTGACCAAAAATCTTAAAAACATAAGAATTTAGAAAAATATTAGGGAGAAGATATTCGAACTGTCATGCAATGTGCTATTAATTTGAGAAAATTGATCTAGTTTCGGTAAGTTATAAAGGGTTCAAAAATCCAATTAATGAAAAAACAAATTATTAATTCTCAAGGATTCATGAGCCTGAAACATCCTATTGACATTACCGTAATTTTGAAACACGGAACTCTTTTCCATGTCCCATTACAAACCTCAATCTGAAACAGAAATTTAAGAAGTCAATTTTAAAATATATAAACATAATTATTTGCATTTCAAAGGAAAATACAGCAATTTACGAAAAAAAAAAATATATAAAGAAAAATAAAACATGAAATTAATATTATATTTAAAGGTATCATGTGATATACGTAGTTTGAAATATCACAGCTCAGCAATTCGTCTTAAATTTTTTCTTTTAATATCATAATTTTATATTATTTATTTTTATTGTATCATACTTATCTATCTCCATATCAAATATACTGAGCAGATATACTGTGTGAACTGGAACAAGTCTGTAAATTATTTTAAAATGGCATTCGTTGTATTAGGAAGTCATGAAATTATTTTCAGTGGCGTTCTCAACTTCTGTTCACAGCTATTCAAAAAAGTGGCGGGGGGGACTCAGTGCTCCTTATAGTAACATAACGGCTTGTTTCCATTTTGCTTACGACAGAGACGGAAGAACTTACCTGTTTTGCCTCGCAAAGAGGCGTGTACACATCCGAAAAACTTAAACATTTCACTCGAGACACATGATAGTCACTGTCGATCATTTTTATGGTCAACTTTATTTTAAATAAACTTACATAATTATTATTATTTTTATTTAGTTTATTCATTTATTTTTGTTATTTATTTTATGTTTTATTTTAGAGTTCTACTACTGGGTAGTTTCTCTACATCCTGTATCATATCATTATGATCAAATTTACTTGTTGTATTTTTTTTATACAGTTGTAAATATCAATAAATAAATAAAATAAAAATAAATTTATGCTTTATTTCATTTTTTTACACATTGATGTCACCAATGTCACTGTTTAGGTAAGGAATGTAATAAATACAATTTTAAGATAAAATATAATATATAAGCCATAATTCTTAATTTAAAAAAAAAAAAATAATTTTTTTAATTCAAGCTTTTTTTTTATAAAATAAATATTTTTTTATTTACCATCCTGTTCCATTTTTTTTTTTCGAAATTTACTCCTATAGTCTCTGAGACATTTGCTTATTTTAAAGGGGCGGGGAGACATAATATAAAAGAGGATCTGGCTGAGTCCCATGGAAACCCCTTGCCTATATGAGAAGTATAGAATATAATATCAAATAAAAGGAAATATTAAGTAACACTATTGATTTCCTCTTTTATTTTAGTTAGAAAAATATTTTCAATTAACATCAATTAAAAAAGTAAATAAAGTAATGAATAGTTAAAATGTGGTAAAATTATTAATTAAAAAAATATGAATTCATTATACATTTTTAACGTGCTTAAAAGCCCTTTAATACAAATAATCAAGAAACAAAACATCTATTTTTGCCTATGAAATCTATATTTAGGGATTTTAAAGGAAGCTGAAAACTAACCATATTTAAATTTTCTTAAAAAGAAAAGTATCAACTTGATTCGAGTGTAAGGCCTGAGCAGAAATTCAGCTTGGAGCCAGCATTAGTAATAACTTTGAAATGGGATGAAATTTTAAAGGTATGTTTACATGAACAACGGTCATACGCAAAAAAAAAAAAAATTCTTCAAAAAATATAGTCTAAAAAATTCTTAATTTTTGATGTCAATGAAAATTCTTATTTAACGGTTTTTGGACTGCTTTACTGCAAGATGTGTTTTTGTAATTTTAAATACATTTAAACTCAGTTATTATAATATATTTTTCTTATTCCAAAAAAAAAAAAAAAAAAAGAAGACATAGGTTGGTAGGTAATAAATTTTAAATCAGTTTAAAGCAAGGTGGAAAATAAAACATAATATAAAAAGAAATGCTAACATTATATAAAATATCATTTTTTCGCCTTTAAATGTCCATTTTTAAGAAATCTCGGACAAATGTCTAATAATTTTTGTTCTAGTAGCACCAAAAAAGTTTCATTCATATCGGCGTTCCGACGACCGTAGCATTCCTTTTTAAGTAACGATTAATATTAAAATCAGTACCGCCACAACCCATGAAAGTTCAGGGGTTCAGTACTTTGTGAGGAAGTACTGCTACTAGACCAACGGTTCTGCAAGGAGGTGATTTGGTCAGAATCGCTCTCGATCGCCACATTTTTACACAATTAAGGGTACTCAATTTAGGAGGCTGGATGGACCCACTCAAGACCCTGGACCTGGGCCCCCCAGGAGGGCTCCAGAACCCAAAGGAATTAACTCATGGCTATAGTGTAACAGAAAACAATTTTATGCCCAGCCGAATTTGAACTCAGGTCCTTGAAGTTAGCAGCCACGCGCCTTACCCGGGTGCTACCGCGCTCTCATAAGTAACAATATTCCCCGATAAAAAACTTTCATCTATTTACGGTCCCTGGGAGTTAATTGGTTAAAGACAAAACAACTAAAATAATATTCTACAAAGTATATTTTCTAATAATGTTTGGTAAATAAAGGATAAAAAAAAATTCAACTAAGTATGATTATGTTTTTTATTATAACAAATAATTATTTTTATTAAAATATACTGATTAATTGAACTTAATTCCTACATAAATAATTTTGTGACAGATTAATTGAAAACCTCGAGAATAATACCTGTCATGGTGTTAATGAGCATATCCAACAATAATTTTCCGTACTTGCTTAAAAGCTAAGAATTTTCATTACGTCAGTAATGAGGACAGGATGAAAAGTAGCTAATTAACAGTAATCCTCGCTTTGGGAAGAGAGGCAGTCTCAGTTCCCATCGCTTCTCTCTTATCCCAATTAACGGATCCCGGGTCCCGGGAAATTTCGATCTAACGGTAGTCCTGATGGCTGTCTGTAAGCAACATTGAGGTAACTAACATGGGCTTTATGAACAGTGCCTTGCAAATTCCATCTAGTGGCACAAAATATTGATGAACAAATTTTAGTAAGTTCGGTAAAAGTAAGAAAATAGCCTACGTAGGTTGAATGTTTTACATGTTGTAGAATATATTATTATCGAGGCTGTACAAGAGGTCCTTATGGCTGAGTGTGTTAAGGCTTTAGAAGGCAGGACTTCAGAGAATGAAACAAAGATCGAAATCGGCTGGTAACCAATAGATCAGAAATGGCGAGGTGTGATATTAAAAAAAAAGAAAGGGTTCCAACTACGAAGAATTTGATTTTCTGAGAATATTGAAGCATTTTTTGAGGCAGGGCGACAACAGCAGTTAAAATGAGTCAAAACTTCAAAAAGGCGTATAGCGTATTAGGCACTTTACCTCATTCAACCATTTCAATATTAACATCATTTTTTTTTGTAGGCTTAGCCAAGTGTTGAAAATGTAATTACCATTAAAATGGACAGTTTTCTGCTGCATAAATTAAACCTGATCTAAACATAAGTATATTTTCCCATCGACAGGGCAATTAAGTTGGGATGGCGCCACAGGGCATCGTCAAAATCAAGACATTTTCTTTTGGATTAAATTCGTGGAAAATTATCTTTGAAATGAACAATGGTAACTTAAAAAGTTATGAGGAGTTTATATTAGATTATATTAACTCCAATATTAATTTTTTTTCAAATATTTCATGTATATACTAACTTAAAATACGTTTTCTGTGAACGTATCTGTTTCAGGGGGAAAAAAAATCGAAATTTCGGATAAATAATCTTGGAACATTGTTACCAATGTTCGATATCGATATTTGTAAGAAAGGAATATTGATTGATATGATCCAAAGAAATGAAATTACTTAAATTTTCGAAATTCTTAACAAAACATAATGACTACACACTTTAAAATAATTGTGCGTATATATATATATATATATTTATTCCTCACCTCCTCAATATCTTTATTTAGCAACAATATAATAAATAATGTATATACATAAACTATAATTAATCTTCTTTTGTCGCATGGCATTTAAAGAGAGAAAGTCCGCTGAAGGTGGGCCCCAAACAAGGGGCCGAGCTTTTCCGCCTCTGGTCTTGTTGGAGGGGCGATTTCCCTGAATAGTGGGTTGGCACAGGCCTTCAGCCCATTAAAGAAGTTTTCAAAAAATACAAGAGTTTTTAATTTACGTACTAATAAAATATAGTTTTCGTCATAACTATCTTTTCGAGGATCAATTTTATATTAAAACGTTGAAGTTCAAGGAGAAGGCTACAAAAAAATGTTATTAATGCCGTTTTGGCGCTACGTTCTACAGAAAACCATGATCTATTGTTCATTAGATGAAGTGCGCAGAATGCCCGATTTAGTAGCAAAATTATTCAAATCAGTGGCCGAAAATGCGTTTTTTGTACTCAAAATGTCTTTACTAGGTAAAGATCTGTTGCAAATCGGATAACAAAAATTCGACTCGATTATAATTCCTAAACAGTTAGTAGGTAAAGACCTGCGGAGGCGATAAAGAATCCAACTTTACCATTCTGGACGATTAACTACTTCAACCTTACGCCCTTTTTAGATTTGATAGAGTTATTGTAGTTTTAATCTTGTTTTGGTGTTTTTGTGTTTAAATAGGTTGCATGAGTTAATAGTGAACATATTTTATGATTGTTAACATTATGTAATATTAATTACTCTGTTTTTGTTTATATAGAATCGAATTTAAAATTTTTTTTGATTTTCTAAAAAACGAATTAAACGATTGTAATAAAATTTGGTGAATCAAAGTATAATTAATTGATCTTTAATACAAGATAGGTCTTATTCTCAATAGAATAATTCCTTCGAAATAGTTTAACATTGCTTAAATGCCAAAATAAAAAAAAAAAATCTTCCCCTAAAGTATCTTTTATTTCGTTTAATAAAAAAAAAAAAAAAGTTTTATTGATAGCAATAATGAATGAATAAAATATTAAATAATTTTATGAATAACTAAAAAGGAAAAATAGAAACATCCGATTCCAACAAGAAAAACAGAACGTTCCCGATTGCTTTACGGTTTCTTATCTGTTGTTAAACTATATTATTCTAACAATGAACAAAATTTTTATTTGTTATAGATAGATGAATAGTTAGTAGTGAATGGAGACTGATAGATTTCACATTTTGGTTCATTTTTTTTTTTTTTATTAAATTACATTCATAAGTTATTTTTGTTTCACCAATCCTCGTCAAAATCACTTTATTCTTCGGTAATTAATTATTGTAGCAGATAGAGAAAATAATAGAAAAAAATTAAGTTAATGAGTGAATATCTTTCGGCTTACATTATACCACTTCTTCAGAAAAAATGGAAAATATAGGTTTACCTAGATTTGAAGTCACCGTGGATAATTCTTTTAAGAATTCGCTGCAGTGTATTTTCATTGTTTGCAACATAGCTCACATAGTTAGGGGCAATTAGCGACAACAATTGGAAAGAAACCAGAATTCGACGTCTCAACTTCAAACAGATACATTTCAACAATGCTATTTTCTATACAAAATAAAAAACAAAAAAAAAAAAAACACCAGCTTTTGGCAATGCTTATCTAATACTAACAATAACTGTTCACAGTGAGATAAAATTACAAATTATTATACATTGGCTTGTTACTGATATTTATTAATTATTAAAATTACAAATATCAATTATTGAAAATTTTAATCCAAGGAAAATTGGGTATTCGACTTAAATAGTATTGTAAAATAAAGATCCCTTTTTTTTTATCATTCTGTAGGGAATTTAATTACTTTTTCAATGGCTATAAAGTTTTCTGTTCATAGATTCTTATTTCACTTTTTATCGGAGATTTTGTTCAATATACAATACATATCGTTTGAAAAGTAAGCTTTAAGCGAGTTTCATAAAAAAAAATGGTTAGAACCATCTGACTATAGAAACTGGAACAATTCAGTTTTTTTTTAATTGCTTCTTTAGGCCCTTCAAAGCTATAAGATCAACCCGTTGGTGAAAGCACCGTATATAAAATAATCTCTCTATGTTCTTGTCTCACTTCCTTCTTATCTTCTTTGTCCCCCTCAATAGACAATAAAGGCAAACCAAAACAGCAATGTTGGCAATTGTAGAGGATGTCATAGGAAAGTCCGTCCCCGCTTATGAGTCGGTATGTTCCTTCAGATAGCCTAGGGCAATCATCCCACAAAAGAGTTAAAAACGTTTTGGCGCAACGAACAACAGAAGTAAAAGTATATCTTCATCATAAATATTATGTTTATTTTAAAAGAAATTAAAAGATAAAGATATAATTAAAAAAAATAATTAAGGTCATAACCGTCCCTAGACTCATAGTGGAGCTGATAACATCGTTTATAATTTAATAATTTTCTTTGGATCTATTCTAATAATTTATTTATTAATTATTATACCTTGTTATTATATTTATTATTTATCAATTATTATGACTTAAACTTTAATACTATATTTATTTACTGATGTATTATTATGTTATACATATTTATTTATCGAATAATTTATTTATTATTTATTTTTTGGTAGGTGTCCATAATGTTTTAAATTGTTTTTGATCGATTTAAGAATTTCATGTTTCTGCGTTAAATGAGATTCAGTAATCAGAGAAAGCTACACATTAACCCAATCGTTCAAAGTCTACTAGGTTGTGGGAACATTGTAGCTAACCGTTTGGTGACCTTATTGCATTTCTTAGAGCCGAACGAATCCTAAACAAATTTAACGCTTACTCCAAACAGAGCCGCGACAAATGTTTCAAATCTACCATGAAAAGGGGGGAAAAAAAGGGAAAAGCAAAAGAAAACCATCCCGTAAACAAAAGAAACTGTTTCTTTTTAAATCGATAGATGAAGAAGTTGTTTCAACTCTTGGGATTTGAAAAGCAAAAAAAAAAGATGACAGGTAGATATAGATACGTAGCTTAAAGCTGAAAATGTTGATATGTTCTTGTAATAAGGGAAAACTAATTAGTACTCGGACAAGTAACTGCATCTGGGATCGGGCACTTCAAGATATGAGCCTCTCCGAAATATTTTCTAAACAGCATTGGTTTCTAAAAAAACTTAGTAGTTCAAATAATTAATATTTGAAGAGTAACATACATTAAAGGGGGCGCGGTAGCCACGGGGTAAGGCGCGTGGCTACTAACTCCAAGGACCCGAGTTCGAATCCAACTGAAAATTGTTTTCTGTTACACTGCAGCCGTGAGTCAACTCCTGTGGGTTCTGGAGCTCTCCTGGGGTCCACCCAGCCTCTTAAATTGGGTACCCTTAATTGGGTAAAAATCTGGCGACCAAGCATGATTCTGACCTAATCAACTTCTTGCACAACCGTTGGTTAAGTAACAGTACTTCTTTACAAAGTACTGAACCCCTGACCCTTCATGGGTTGTAGCGGTACAAATTTTAATTTAATTGTAACAATTAATTAAAGAAAAATTAAAGATTTAAAAGTAAAGCCTCTTTTTACTTGATATTTTATTAACAAAATTATGAATACCATCTAAAAAATTGTATTCATCTAAATATGTCAGTTCCTTTCAACATAAGTGGTAAATTAATCTTTCTTGAAGCAATCTCACTTTTCAGTTCATCCTTGATTCATTTGAATTTATAGATCACAGGAGGAGAATAACTATTGTTCTATTAGTGCCATAACTTCTAAAAGCACACTAGGCAATTTTTAACACAAACAACTCAACAAACATGTAAAGGCTGTTTTATTGCCTGAAACAGTGCCGAAAATAGGCGACTACATGATCGATAATAAGAAGGCCCCATGGATCTTGCTGTAAGGATGGCACTGTTTGGGGCTTTCCTTAATAAAAAATAAATATTTTTTTTTTAATTGCTGGAACAACCACCATTTTTATCCCCCATACTGACCAAGCACAGTGCTTGGTTGAGTCACCAATTTTGAAAGATGTATATAGTT
The DNA here is from genome assembly GCF_000696795.3 of Halyomorpha halys. Lineage (NCBI taxonomy): Eukaryota > Metazoa > Arthropoda > Insecta > Hemiptera > Pentatomidae > Halyomorpha > Halyomorpha halys. Next base: position 99,112 of record NW_027108809.1, on the reverse strand, counting down.
TTTATTAAGTTATCAAAAATTATGGTAAAATAACTTTTTTTTTTGCCTGACCTATTAAGGATAACATTACTTCACTAATGCTAAACTTGAATGTTAATTAAACGTTTTGTGTTGCTGAGTGTGACACACCAGTTACAGTGAAAGGCGCCAAAAAAATGGGAGGGAAAGAGAAGTTTGTCATTCTTGATAGTTGCAAAGTTTACTTGAAAAATAATTTTAGAGTTTTCTGGTATTTTTTATCTCCTATTTTCTGTCAAGCACCATAGCTTAAACTATTCTTCTTGTGCGATCAAGACGAAAATGTCAGTTTTAATTATTTTAATTTTTATTAATCTATTTCTTTCGAAATTTTGACTGTGAAAAATTGGTCTCTTTAATAGAATTATAATTGTAGAAGGATTACAAACAATATATATATATTATTTGGATTTATTGTGGTTAGACTGAATAATTTTTTTGTAATTTATTTACATATTGCTATTTGCAACTGTATTCACAATCAAACACATCAAGTAAATCTGATGTCATATTAAAATGGAGTGTTACAGGCATATACAGAAATTACCCATTGGTAGCACTCTATAGAATGAATAGTAGAATAATAATATGTTTTTTTTTTATTACTTTAAAATACTTTTATTTCCAGATAAATTAATATATTAAATTTAACAAAAAAATTTCTTTTTTAAATTTTATGGTATTTTTATATTTATTAGTGTTGTATTTTTTTCAATGATAAAAGAAATAAATTTAACTAGTTATTTTCCAAGTAATTATTAGGAATTTTAGATTTGATTTTTTATTTCAAAAACAAATATATAAATCACAGCACAGTGTGAGCTAAAGGATTTCCTTTGATTTACACTTCAAAGAATCTGTGGTAGAAATTTGAGACTTTTCTGACTCCTATAAAGGAGTCAAAAATACAAAATTGAAAAAATAAAAACTCAAATTTTGGAGCTAAGTAACATACTTTGGAGGTGAATAAATAACTATTAATTGTAGTTTATATTAAACCTCTGTTTAGCAGCTTCATACCTTAGTTTGTGTTATATTTTTTTAAAAGTGTATTATAATTTATTATAAAATTTATACTTAATAAAATAAAATTAATCTGGTGAAGCAGTGGTTTCCACGAGTAATTATATTCACTTGATGTATATCAACGAGATCAATGAATTTATTCAGTCTTATTCGTCGAGTTTCCCTTGCAAATGCATTTGTGTACTTAGAAACTAAGAGATAATATTATTATAAATCAGTTGAAAATAGATTCTGTTATTCCTCTGTGAGAGAGTAAACTTCTTAACATTACTACGTTCAAACTCTACTTAGCAGTGCTTTATACAGACAGTGTTTATTTCATATTCATAGCTATTACGAATGGTATAAGCTGTATTTTGATATTTATTCATACCAAATTATATTAATAAATAAAATAGATTAAAACAATTTATTTTAGTTTATAAATTAAACGTTTATAATACATTAGTAATTCAGTTAAATCTAAGAAAATTGACTTATAATGGGTATATTGATACTAAAATATTTTAAAAATTCGCGTTTTTTATGTCAAAAGTTATATTTCAACATAAAATTTACATAGTGTGATTTCCTTACACCATCACTAATAAGTATAAATAAATAAGAATTCAATACAATATTAATAATCATATATATAAAAATAATAATAAAATATTGTTTGGTTTTTTACTAGTTCCTTTAATGAAAAAAAAATTAAACCAAAAATCTATATTATTAAGGAATAAAATTTAAATATTATTGTAATCAAAAGATATTTGAAATATTAAATAAAAAAAATTATGTTAATTATAGTATAAAAAAACAAACAAACAATAGATTCTATATTTGTAGCTATATAAATACCTTAAACGGAAACTGCTCATACTGATTGGAATTCTTACCTGCAAAAACAAAAATTATTAATGATAAATAATATTTCCTTAAGTTATTAATATTTTTTTATAATTTATTCATTGATATTTACAACAGTATTTAAAATATATACAATAAAGTAAATGCGATGTGAGTTACGCTATGACATGATACAGACTTGTGGGGAATTTACCCACTGATAGAACTCGAATTACATTTCTATAGTACAATTTTTCGAGGTCATCTTCTTTCCAGAAGCCTATGAGGGTTATCAGGTAATGAAAGATATGGACAGGTTAGAAACAAGTGGATTTGGGTGGTTATTTTATAAGTTTATCACGGAAGGATTATATCAACCCGATAAGTCCAAATGTTTAGACCGTATGTCTAGTAAATGTTGTAATAACCTGAATCAACTAGCAATATCCTGTTTTTTTCAGTCTTGTATGATTCCAAGTTAGTTGTTTGTCCAAATGTTGTCCTAGGTAAGCCGATCTGTGCGACAGGAATGAACGTTAAAGGATACTATAAGGTAGGAAGTTATAAGTTTACGATGAAGGATAAAGGTGATTTATTGGAATTTAATAATAATATCAATTATAAACTAGTATCCCTATATGACTCAAACTTTCATCCGTATAATTTATGAGAATAATAATTTATTTCTTATATTCATAAAAAAAAGGTGAAATTGTCTGGAAGATAAAAATATATAACATTAACGATTAAATTACAATAATGATCAGAATATAAAAATTCTCATAAAATTAATAATAATAAATATGCTTTTCTGTAACGGTGACTGGGATTCGGTTACCGTGTCACTGCGTGACATTGAGGTCGTTCCTTTAAGTGCCAACTGATGATCAGCTCTCTGTGTCAAGGGCAGCCCACTACACTATATTTATAGGACGATCCAAGAAGGAACTCTTGATATATTCTGAAGAGAAGTAAATGATGTTTTCATCTCATAAATCATAAGCACAAATAAATTTGAAGTATAATTATACATTAAGTTTTTTTTTTAATTTAATAGGCATCAACCACTTGGGTCATTAATTTTCTGATTTGCAACAGAATATTGTAGGACTAAGTGTCTGGACTTTTTAGCCCATACCTTCAACCACGCACAGTGAGCCCAGACAAGGACAAAGCCAAACGCCACCTTCGCTCTCTCTCTCTCTCTCTCTTTCCCCGATCCAGACCGGAAGGGACATACAATCAGGGAGAGAGTAAAGTATTAAGTCTCCTAAGTAATGATCTCTGAATCCATCCCCAACTCATCCACCACAACCCTGAACGGAGGCAAGATCCCAAATTCATAGTCACAATTATACTGAACTGAACGTTTTATCAATTGCAACACGGGAAGCTTTGGTAGACTTTGGTTTAAATTTTAGTCATAAGAGCCGGGAAGAAAAAAAGGCAGTTATCTCACCCCAATTTTTTATTACTTTAATGAAAACTATGTATAATTACTAGTCAATATTGATGAGTCTGCCAAGAATAGGTAGGAGGAATAAAAAATGGCGGCTGTTTCCAAACTTTAAAAAAACATTAATTTTTCATTCGGAGCTCTATATCTTAAAAACTACCAACAACACTAGAAAATCTAAGAGAACATTATTTAAAGAAGAGTAAATTTGCTGAAATATTAGCTCTAAAAGAGCTATTTACGTCAAATAGTTCTCGAGATATAGGTTGTTAAAAAGCAAAAATGTTTTTTAAATCTACTGAAAGATTAGTAGTTAGTTTATTTTGAGAAATCTTTATCTCAGAAATTATGTAACGTACAGATGTCTATTAGCACTCAAATTATAGCTAGTTTAATTTACTACAAAATAGTTAATTATGTTTATCTTTGTAGGAGTAGTAATTTTTAAGATATTTGACAAAATATACTCACAAAATGTTAATTTCTAGTTTTTTGTATAAAATGTTGGATTTTTGAAAAAAATATATCGCTGGATCCATAACACGCACATATGTCTGCCAAGATTGAAAATAAAGGAAATTTAACTTACTATAAAGTATTTATGACACTTATCTTCGCAGGAGTAGTAGTTTTTATGATATTCACATATGAATATAAATTTGGCAAATGAAAATTTGTCCGAACAACTATAATTCAATTTATTTTAGCAAATTTCATGTGAACTATTTCACTGCGAAGATTAACATCATAAACTACTTTATAGCTCATTAAACTAGCTTTAATTTGAGTGATAATAGACATCTGTACGTCAAATGGTTTTTGAGATATAAATTTTTCAAAATAAATTCATTAACTACTGATCTTTCAGTACGTTCCATACATTTTTATGAAATGTTTCTTTTTAAAAAACTATATCTCGAAAACTATTTAATGTAAATAACTCTATTAGGGCTCATAGTTTATCAAATTTACTCTTCTTTAAATGCCGTTCTCTTAGGTTTTCTTGTGTTGATCCTATTAAATTTTAAGATATAGAGCTCCGAATTAAAAATTAGTTTTTTTAATAGCTTTGAAACAGCCGCCATTTTTTATTCCTCCTCCTATACTTGGCAGACTCATCAATTTCGATTTGTAATTATACATAGCTTTCATTAAAGTAATCAAAAATTAGAGTAAGATCACTGTTTTTTTTCTCCTCTTGGGCTCTTGTACTCTTTGTAGTAAAGGCTAGAATGTTTGAGAAACTCAAAATATTTATCGACTGTCTGCTGTTTGTTATCCTAAAAAATGGATCGGAGTCACCTCATAAGTCATGTAAAGATCTGAAAGATTTGCATGCTGGACAGCCCGTTAAAATATGTCCATGGGTCATAAGACCTATTAGAAGGTGGATTTACATTTTCTCTGCGCGTATTTCGAGTCGACGATGTCCAAGGGGAGATGTCACTTAATTTATGTCAATTTATTTTCAGCAACATTAATTTATCTATATTTTCTCTCATTATAACTTGATTTGCTGTTTTACGAGAGAAATGAAGTTATCGACAAACCAAGTTTCTAATTCAGCCACTTGCTAATCCACAGTGCCCTAGGACCAAACGGAAAATATTAAATTACCGGCAGATTTTCCTAACTACAGGATATTTAGTTAAAAGATTTCTTACACTGAGTAAGAACTTTTTTTTGTAGGGTATGTTACACTTAAGTTTTTGTAAATTCTAACCATTTTAACTTAGTAGATGACTACATATACTACATACAACTACATATAGATGACAATATGTTGTGTACAATTGAGGCACCCTTTAAAGTTTTTGGAAGCGTCAGCAATAGAATAAATGTAGTTAGAATTAACAAATCTGTCTTTTTGTCTAAAAACCTCATGTTTGGCAAATTTTGCGATATATTACTTGTAAATGTATAATACATTCCAAATAAAAATAAAAACCATTACATTGTAAAATTATTTAATTTTTTTTATTGCTTGTATGTGTCCTTAAACATTTTAATTATTTGATTAAAAAAATCGTATTTAATAATAATAAATGTCATAAATAGTATCTTATATCAATATATAGCTTACTCAGTGATTCTCTTAATAAAGTTTGCTGGTTAATTTCGTTAATTTAATAATACTGATTGTGACTAAGCGTCTATAAAAGTAGAGTAGTGCTAATATATTTATCTAATCGAGAAATGAATTACGAATAATGTGAGCATCATTTCCTCCAAGTCAATCTATGATTTTCCTTATCGTTATTACCCATTAGTAGTTCTAAATTGTAATTACAATAAAAAAATATAAGTATTGTAGAATAAAAAAAAATACAGAATTACTCCAAAGTTAAAAATTTTACTAACCTAGTCTTATAAAAATTTTTTTTACATAACTAGGTTCCATGAATTTGCTTTCGAGATGTACCCATTAAAATTCTCCTCGAAATGCCGAGCTCGAACACAAAACAGTATAATGCTGGAAAGAGCTCCAGAAGATGATACCCATGACAGCCCATATGATCGACATGTGCAGTGCCTGGAAGGCAAAAAATGGAGCTTCAAAATAGAGAACATCGAACGCAGTGGAAGTTTTAAAAAAGACCTATATAATCGCTTCCGCATCAACCACGGATTGAAAAGATATCGATTGTGTCCTTCAACGATTATGAAGACCCTCGTTGCACGACTTCATTCTTAAAGAGCTTAATTTCTTTTATCGAAACCCGACCAACAACGCTAGGCAATATCTTCAACAGAAATTTTGATGTATCCTACTCTTCATATATTTAGCCTAGAATGAAAACCTCTCTCGTATCTCAAAAATAAAAATAAAAATAAAACTTCAATAACTTTAATACACTATTAGATGGATAAGCTCGTATCTCAAAAGATTGTAGAATACTTGAGTGTTCAGTAAAAAAAAAAAAAAAAAATCAGTCTTGTACTGCGCTCTATCCACGGAGAATCAAACCTAGTTATCATTCTCAGTAGCTATAAAATTTAAGTATTTTTTTAGATACGAGGGTATCGATCTAGGCCATCGATATGTTTTTAATTAAAGGAATTCTGAATTTTTTTCAAAATGAGAAAAAAAAACAATGAAATAATAGAACAAAAACTAGATGAAAATATAGTTAGAAATTAAACTAAATCATATTTAGATTAGTTTCCTATATATATTTTTATATATACAATTAATTATCCAGAAAGTAAGACAAACAGTAATTTAATTAAAATCTTAAAATACTGTAGTTTTAAGTATTCAAGATTATTTTCTATCTACCGTGTCTAAGAAATCACTAATTTCTTAATATTTAGATTTCCTTAATTGTAATCAGTATAAAACCTTTAGCTTTTTTTCTAATGTAATTTCCATTTATAACAGTTTCTGATAAATATTCCTAACATGATTAAATTACTTCTAATCAAAATTTATAATATTTAATGCAAGTTGCGGGGTATAATTGAATTAATTTAATTCCAATAAAAATTTCATTTTATATTTTAAATATTTTTTTACTCATGAGTTTAAGGAGTGGTTTGACAAAATGTATCTCAGTTTATCTCGTTTCATTAATATAACATATAATATACTATTATAGTTCAATGGACAATTTTATCTGAATAAAGTTTGCAAATAAATACTGTTAAAATTTAATTTATTTACTAAGTGTAAGTTTTATATTAACTTTTTTATATATATTAGAGTTTAAAAATAAAAAGTAAAGAGTTTTATAATTTTATTTATAAAAATATTTGAGTTCAATTAGTTTGATGCTGAAAGATTTTATACATTACAGGAAATATAAAGTGATAATTTCTAATAATTTTGCTATAAAGGAAATATGAATTTAAACCAGAAATACTTCATCACAATAAAATTAAGCACACAAGCACACACGCAGGGTATCTTTATTTTTGTATTTTTTATCTGTGAAATCGCGCGATAAATACAATATTCAATCAAGGACGAATTATTTATTTTTAACGAGCACTATTCTTCATATTTTGTAATTAAATTATATTTTTTTCTGCTACTTCAGGGTTTATTGTTTCCTGAAAACTATTTAGTGAACTATACAACTTGGACCTGATCGGAGAAGTCTACCAAGGCTGATGTGGTGGCCCTCTTAGATCGATTAGTGGCGAGACAATCGATTAGTGATTAAACTACATCGAATAGCCGGATAACGATGCTTTAATGGTAATCTGAATCCTGAATTTTGAATACATTATTAAATTATTTTACATTAGAGGTTTTTACTTTGCCTGTGCTAACTACATTGAAATTAAATCTAAGTGTGCTAAAGTTTAGAAATTCATTCGACATTATTGTGCTAAATACGGCAGACAGTGTATGGGCTTTTTGTTTATTTTCCAATTATCTTTGTATATTTATTTTTAATTTTTTGTTAGTTCTTAGAATTTTTGTATCTTGGTTTTTAATTAGCCCTGACGAAGCCCTGAAAAGTGGGGTGAAGAAAAGTTATTAACAATTAATAGTTTTCTTTTACCATTTTGATACCTTTATTGGCCGCTACCCGGACTATCTTCTTCCAATATTAAATTACTGTAGTTTTAAGTATTCAAGGTTATTTTCTATTTACCGTTTCTAAGAAATGACTAATTTCTGTATATTTAGGTTTCCTTGATTGTAATCAACATAAAAAACTTTAGCGTTTTATCTTATGTAATTACCATTTATAACAGTTTCTGATAAAAATTCCTAATACGATTAAACTATTTCTGATCAAAATTTTTATTATTTAATGCAAGTTGTTGGGGATTAAATATAGTTAATTTAATTTAAATAAAAATTTAATTTTGTATTTTAAATTTTGTTTTACTGGTGAGTTTATGGAGAGGTTTGACAAAAATGCATCTCAGTGAATCTCAGATCATTTCTATTATCATATAAGATACTATTGTAGTTTAATGTGCAATTTCATCTGAATAAAATTTTCATATAAATATAGTCCACAATTTTAATTTATGTAATAGGTCTCAGTTTTAATTTACTTTTTTTATATATAAGAGTTTTTTAAAAAATTAAATGCTTTCATAATTTTATTTATAAAAAAATTTGAGTTTAATTAGGTGCTGTAAATATATTACAGGAAATATAAAATGCCAATGTCTAATAATTTTACTATAAAGGAAATATGAATTTAAACAAAAAATACTTTATCACAATAAAATAATGCACGCAAGCAAGGTTTCTTTATTTTTTATATGTAATATCGTGCGATAAAAACAATGTTCAATCAAGGACGAATTATTTATTTTTATTGATTTCTTCCTCGTTTGTAATTAAATTATATTTTTTTCTACGAATTCATAATTTACTCTTTCCTGAAAGCTATTTAAAGAACTACACAACATGGACCTTCTTCCATTAATTTTAATTTTAGTTATATCAGAACAATAGCTAAAAAATAAACAGCTATGTGGCATAATTGGTATAATAGAAAATGCATCACTGCATTTTATGTTTATTAATTGTAACAAGTAAAGTAATACAACGACTAAGGGGGAAAAAAGTTTAAAAAATATAAATGTTGCTATAAATATAAATCCAGTCAAATAAACCGGTTGATGTATTATTGAAAATAAAAATCAGTTTGTTTATATCAGTCAAGAACTTGAAGGCAATAACTAACTAGTTATACTAACAAACACTTTATTGAGTAAGTGTACGTAGCAATTTTCCAATCGAACTCTTCCTAGAGTCATTCAAGTAATAGTTACAAACCTACTAGTTAGTAATAGCGACTTAACAAGGGGGTTTGTCGCCCCCACTTTGTCAAAGACTCAGCCCCCTCTTCTCCACAAACTTACCTCTTTAATAGAACTCCATTCTAACACAAACCGACTCGTACTGATCGCTTATCAAACAAAGTACACCAAAATCAAGCATTTTTAATTTTCTTAGTTTTAACTACGTGAAAAGACATCTCACCTATATATATATATATATA
>NW_027108809.1:68935-89756 GCF_000696795.3 Halyomorpha halys | reverse complement strand
ATAATGGTATAACGGTATTTTTAAAGCAAAATATACTTTTGGTACGAAATGTATGCAACAATAATATATTGAGATACTTTCATCAATTTGTGTTTATTTTGTATCTCTTTAAAATTTGCAAATGAGCATCAATCAATCTTTATTGTTAAATATATTATAACTAATTTATAATAAAATACACTTTATTATAAATTAGTTATTATAATATCTAATTTATAATAAAGTGTATTCAAAGGGGGAGCTATCCTAACCTCATCATTTTTGTGAATTTTTATTTTATATTGTACATGATTTTAGTAAACATTAATTCAATTTCTTCTTCAAACAAAGACTTCTCTCCGAGCCACTTAAAAATTAACTATTCACTCAGCTCCGTAGGAGAAGGGGTCCTTTGGGAACTACTGACTTAACAACCCACCAACGGAAAGAACTGCACAAATTAAAAAAAAAAAATTTAAATGGAAAAAAGACAGTAAAAAAAAAAAAAAAAAAAAAAAAAAAAAAAAAAAAACTACAATACAGTACATGGCTCTAAAACCATTCAAAGCATTCCTAATTATGGTAATTGGGGGCAAGTTAAGATAAAAATTGTGAATTTTGACTTCAAACTATTGATATTTTAATTTCGAAGATGTAGAATTGAAACTTTGCTGTTGAATTAGTTATAATAATCCTTTCAACAGAGATATTAACAATACAGTAATATTCCTTTTCATATTAAAAAAAAACAAACAGAAAAACTACGTCCTAATGCATTCGAAAGTATACACCTCAATTAAATAGAGTAAAATTTACTTTCATCTTTTTTTTTTTTTTTTAATATTAGACAGTTCTTACTCCCCTAAGTTCATGAAACCTATTCCCTCTACATTCCAGACCAGTAATTATATTTTTAATTGTTCAAAATCTTATAAGCATATTTTCACGTTAAAGTCAAGAAGATAAAAAACGATACACAGATAATAGATATTGAAGTCGATTTTTCTTTTTCAACCAAGAAATTCATATTTATAATTAAGAAAAAATTATTTCTGAATTCGAACATTATAAACCAAAAATACAGTCATAATAATTATTTTAAAATTTTTGTTTTCATCAATTAAAATTATACAACAATATTAAATATTTTAAAAAACAATGGTTCTTACAATTGATTTATACAAATTATCTATGGATTATTTAATTATTTTTGTGTTTAGAATTTGTTTTTTAATACATAATGTCTTACTCACAGTCAGTTTCTCTTTATTAAAAATGTTCCATAATGCTAAAAAAAAAGTTTAGATGTTTAAAAAAGTATAAATAAATTAATTAGTGAGATAAATAATGAAGACATGATGATATGCATAAAGAAACCTTTTTATACCATTTCACTTCATTAGAAGGGGTGAAAAGGGTTTTTATAGCTCCCTGTACACCATAGGGTTTTGACATACTGCAACAAGCATAATACCTAAGTTGCTCTCCCACAGCACATCATTAGTGTATGCTAACTGGTACTGAATGGGAACCAGGCAAGTCAACTATGAAGAAGCCAATACTGCAGTGAGCCCTGCGCCAATACACCATAGGCCTATATATCTACCACATCTATCGATTATCTTGCAGGTAGTGTGCAATCGATATTAAGTGAAATTGTGCATAGGCATTTAAAAATGAGTAAGATCTATTTAAGGTCAGAAATATTATGTTAGGAGTAAAAACCATAAGCATTCAGACGAATAATAATAAAAAAAAAAATTAAAAGTCATACTATCTATGTTGACGATAAATCTTTAGACATTTTTTAAATTAAAAAAATGAAAAATTAAAAAGAAATATATCAATATTTCTGTTCGATATTTTAATTACGATATACATATTTGCAATTATTGTCATATATTGAATTTTTAGCTGAAAATTTTTTTTAAAAAATTATTAAATTAAGAAAAAATAAAAGAAGGGTGGGGTTCAATGTAAATTGTCATACTTCCTTTTTTTTTTTTTTTTTTATGTTTAGGTAGTTGATTTTTTTTCCTCTAGTTTCTAATAATAATAATAATAATAATAATTGTTTTTTAATTCACTAATGTTAATAAATTGAATAATAAAATAATAAATTTAAATGAAATATGTACATAAGTATTTAATTGTTACTATTACAAACCTAAGACTTTTTAATTTATATTACTCTATTCAAGTATAACCCATTTCCTCCATTCGAAGATTAAAAATATCGAAATCCGATACATAGATATATTGATATATATATGTTTTGAAATATCGAATTACTACTTAAAAATAATTAAAAAAATCAATATGATATATATCCATAATTTTATTCAATATATGTCTTCTATATTGCGATTTTATATTGTATCATCAAATTATGATTTTTTTTTAATCTGAAATATTAAAATTAATTTATCTTATTATATAAGCCGTAATCAAATATTAATCAATGGCATATAAAACACTTGATGAAAAACCTCTTCAATCAAATTATTATTTATTTGATTTACTTTTTTTATTTATTTAAAACAATCTATTTTAATTTTCAATACACCAGTAAATTCAAATTGAAACGAGTTCAATAAAATAAGTATCATCAAACGTTTTCAAAATCAATATTTTGGATTTTTCCTGTAAAAATATCATAATTCACCACTTATAAAAACAAAGAAATTAATTCAGGACGAATTTGAGATATTTATTTTTTTTAATGCACCAAAATGCACTTTTTGACAAATCTTTCTTTATCAAATCCTCTTTCCTATGGAATTCTATTCTACTTCCATTCGTGATTCCAGTATCCTTTCCACCTTTAAATCCCGCTTATTCCATCATTTTCTACTCATCCAGTTTTAAATGCATGTTCCTAATCTACATTCGGGGCTTTATAATAACAGTTGCATTAATTCTACGTGTATACTTTTAATTAATATATTGCTGTGTAATTTTTTTTTCAAGTTATTAATATTATCAGTTTTTCTGTTTATAGTTTTAAAATTAATTATTTTTATACTTAATAATTATTTTGTAATAGTATTTGATACTCAAAAGCCCATCTACTATTTTCGTAGTATTATTCTAAGAAGACGTAGAATTTACTACTGTTATTATAATTATTATTATTTTCAGTTTAAATATATCTGATGGGAATTCAGTTATACATCTAACACCCAGTTATTCTTGTTATGAAAGTCAAGTAATCGATCCTTGGGCATATGTTTGAGCTAAAATATGGTATACATTTGTCAGAGGAATAAGAAACAAGACAAATGGCCCAAGTTAGTAAGAGAGAACAAGCTGATAATAGGAAATGCAGGAGACAAGTTAGCCAAGCTCGGGGATTATAGCCTCCATGTTGGAGCCGCTGCTTACTAAATCCCATTATGTATCCACGGCTAACTGCATTTGAATAAAACATGTCCCCCATTCTCTCCCTTTGCTCTACTATGTTCGCTAATAATTGTTGTGGGCACAAAGGTATTTTTAAAAGATTTTCTCTATCCTTTAAATAAAGAATAAGGAAATTAATATTCTTGATAAATCGATACGACTTATATCGATAATTTTCAACGATATTTGCACATCTAAACTACTTTATATGTCTCACATACAATATATGTTATCATCAAATCATGACTTTTTTATAGGAAAAAAATGAAAATTAATTTATTCCATTGCTGTTAAAAATCCCACTTTTTTATTGAGTTCAATCCAATACTAATCATTGGCAAATTTTATTCACCTAAGGCCAGTTGCAATATATAAATTATTATTTATTAGCTGGCTTTGCAATAAACCAGATCTCTACGGTCCCAATTTTATATTATTTTTTTTAAACAATTTTTATTTGTTAATATATTATATATTAAATTTCTGTCTAAGAGTAGGCGCTTAAATTAAAGAACATATCTCTTCAGATCCTTTTCACTCACTACCTTTATTCTTTCCTAAGGGCCGAAAATCTCAGGTTTATTACAAAGGAGACTTTAAAATGGATTTATCCAAGGTTTAATTTTTACTTTTAATTCAAGCTATTATGCCCTAGTCGATTCATCTACATATTTTTTTTCTCTTATTCCGTCAAATTTAACTATTTAATAATTTGCTTATTCATTAAGGTTTATTGATAACAGTGTAAATGGGATAACCATAATAAATAGGAAAATTGTTAAATCCTATTAAATTATGAATATAATGTTTATAAATCGACTTGTGAATAATAGCCTGTAATAGAAAATAAGTTAAAACTTGGATCATTCAATTTTAAGGGCCTCCTTTGTATTGAATTGAGAGTCGAAACAGTGAAAAAATAAACATAGTGAGAGAAAAGGATAAAAAGAAATTTGTGTTATAAAATATTATTTAGAATTTAGTTTTACATCTGGACAAACGACTAACTTGGAAACCCACACAAACTGAAAAGAAAGAAAAATGCACGTCGATTTCGAATATTACAACAGTTCAAACATCCAATGTGTTAAAAAACTTAAATCAAATTTACTTGATGTATTTTTTAATGTAAATATACTTAATGTCAATAAATAAATAAATAAAAAAAGTATTTAGCTTCATAAGACTATAAACTTTTGAAAAGTCTGTTTGGAAAGAGTATACAGTTTTAATAATTAAGGCAATTAATATTCAGTTATTCTTGCATTGATATAAAACCTTTTCATAATAAAAATCATTTCGATTTGGATTTTGAAAAACGTACTAATACAGATATATGAAAAAATAAAATTAATTTTGATAATAATTTATGTATCATTAAATAAAAAATAAATAAATAAAATAAAATAACCTGTACCGGTACAACTCTTGAAGGGTGAAGGGTCCGGGGTTCAGCACATAGTAAGAAAGTACTGTTTCTTCACCAACGGCTGAGTAAGATAGAGATATTTTCAAAATCACACTCAGGTTTTTCCCTAAATTAAGAGAACCCACTTTATATGTCAAAACACAGCGTTAACCCAAAACTATTTTGACACAATACGTAATTATCTACCACAGCTGGATTCGAACACGGTCCCGAGAGGTAAGTGTACAGTTTCTTACTCACTGAGCTACCCCGCTCTCCCAATATGTATAAATGACTAGTTTTTAAGTCCGCTGTTAAAATAAAAAATATATTAATGCAAACACAAAGTGTTGGTGTACTAGTTGGCTGGTTGCGGAACACATGTCTCATTCCATAGATTGCAAATACCATCCTGATTATTTTTAAGTATAGTTAATGAAGAAAGAACTCAGTTTTCTGTTCTAAAGTACACAATATTAAACTAACCGTACTTTAAAGAATTTGTATACGGATCAAAAAGTAATGTTGGCTATCCAAATTATTGTCAAAGAAGGAGAACCACGGATGGAAGAGGCAACATCGAACTGCTGTTGCACACCTGAGTTGCGCAAAAGGCAAGGAACGATAAAAATAAATAAATAATTATGTTCCAAGGCACATACGAGAATATATCAATTTTAGAAGATAGTCGTGGAGTGCTGTCAGAAAAAGGAACATAAATAAACAAAAAATTATTTATTCATGCCGACGTATCAGGTTTTAAGTAGGACCCCTTTGCTACAAGCTCTCTGATGAAGTCCTGAAACTCAGGTCGAAACGTCGGCATGAAGAAATATTTTGTTTATTTATGTTCTTTTAACTGACCGCAACCTCCCCCCCCCCCCCCCCGACCATCTTCTACAATTATTAATGTGCGATCAACTATGTACATCTCAACAAGTATATATCAATTTATTATAATTTTTGGTACAATATGTGGAGGGTAAATGGATAATGGCCAATATAACAAAAATACAATTTATACACTATAAATAGAAAATATAATTTTGCAAAAAGGTTCAAGATGGACTTGTTTACTCAATCCTCGATTTAGGTAATGGATTTATTTGCATAAAGTAACAATTATCAATGCAGTCGGATTGCAGACGGCACCCCGAAGACTAGAGCAACAGTAAACAACTAATGAAGTGGTTTCGCATTCAGTGGAAGGAATAACGAACTATTGTCACCAACTCTAGGGCTAATTTGACTATTGATTGTGATGCAAATAACTGCCAATGTTTCCTAATTAGTGAACTGCCAACTTCGGCGAAACCATTCAGGGTAAATTATCCATGTCCTGAAGATAGGGTTATCTTACCGAATTTTAGGTGAAGAATACGAAAAATATAATTTATAAGCTGTGAATAAAATAAATACGTAAGGATAAAAAAAATCTGTAGAACATAAAATTAATAAAAGAGGTGACAAAATAAAATAAAATAAAGCTATGTTACATCTCAGTTACCTTAATTATCTGTTACTGATCTTTCTTAATTAAACAATATATCCATTATGCGAGGTGTTTCATGGTGCTTTCCTGACTGAATATCTGAGCTAAGGATCTCAAAACAATAATAAGATCGACGAAGGTGTGTTTGTAAATGCAATATTTAGAAAATATTCACGTCTGAAAATTGCCATCGTTATAAATTATTAAGATTATAAAAAATAAATTATTCATATTAAATGTTAAAAAATAATAAATATTTTCCGCTACAACCCATGAATGGTTAATAGACCAACGGGTGTGCAATGAAGTGATTTCGTCAAAAACACACTCGAACACTAGACTAGATTTTTATGGACATCGATTTCTTTTTTTTTTTTTTCAACAGCAGCGGCGGAACAGCTACATATGTGTTATTATCATGCTCTCCATATCTGACCCCACAAGAGTTTTTTATTTGGGGTGACATCCAATAAAATGTCTATGCAAGCGAAGTCAATGACCTTAATTCTTTACAAACAATTAATATTAAATGAATAACACTATATGATCTGGAAGAACACTAACAATTTAATTAATAAAGTAGTTGGAATTATTATTATTATTATTATTATTATTACAGCCTAAATAATTGAAAAACAATGAAAATCCTTGGACGTGAATATCTCCTAATAGTACTAGATCCGGGAAGAAAATAATTCAGTTATATCACCCTAATTTTTGATTACTTTAATGAATACTATGTGCAATTACTAGTCAAAATTGACCAGTCTGACAAGTATAGATAGAGGGAATAAAAAATAACGGCTGTTTCAAAACCTTAAAAAACATTAATTTTTCATTCTGAGCTCTATATACTAAACATTATTTAAAGGGGGGTAAATTTGTTGGAATATAGCTGATAGAGCTATTAACGTCCAATAGTTCTCGAGATATAGCTTTTTAAAAAGCAACATTTTTTAAAATTCGACTGCAAGATTAGTAGTTAGTTAATTTATTTTGAGAAATCTATATCTCAGGAATTATATGACGTACAGATGTATATTAGCACTCAAATTAAAGCTAGTTTAATGGACTATACAGTAATTTATGACTTTTACCTTCGTAGGAATAGTAGTTATCATGATATTTCCTAAAATAAATTGATTTATAGTTGTTCGGACAATAAGTTTGAGTTTTGAAAAACTTTATTTCAAAAACCATAGGACGTACAGATGTCTGTCAACTCTGAAATTAAAGCTAGTTAAATTTATTATAAAATAGTTTATAACGTTTATCTTTATAGGAACAGTAGTTTTTATGACATTTGACAAAATAAATTCACAAACTGTTAATTTCTAGTTGTTCCTATAAAATGTTTGATTATTGAAAAAATATATCTCTAAATCCATAAAACTCACATATGTCTGCCAGCACTGAAAATAAGGGAAATTTAAATTAGTATGAAGCAGCTTATGGCACTTATCTTCGTAGGGATAGTAGTTCTTATGTTATTCGCATATAAATATAAATTTGGCAAATGAAAATTTGTCCGAACAACTATAAATCAATTTATTTTAGCAAATATCATGAAAACTACTTCTCCTACGACGAAAACGTATTAAATTACTTCATAGCCCAGTAGCTTTAATTTGAGTGGTAACAGACATCTGTACGTCAAATGGTTTTTGAGATGTAGATTTTTCAAAATAAATTCACTTTCAGTACGTTCTGTACAACGTTTTTATGAAAAATTGCTTCTTAAAAGGCTTTATCTCAAGAACTATTGAACGTAAATAGCTCTTATTAGGGCTCATATTTCAGCAAAATTTACCCTCCTTTAAATAATATTTAAGATATAGAGAGAGTTTTTTTTATTATTATTATTATTTTATTTTATTATTTTTTTTTATTTTATTATTATTTTTTTTTCTTATTTTAGTATGTATGAGATCATTCATCACTATTACCTATTGCCCACAACTGTGTGGCTGATTGTAATATCTATCAATAAATAAATCTATCAATTAAAAAAAAAAAAAGATATAGAGCTCCGAATGAAAAATTAAGGTTTTGAAACAGCCGCCATTTCTTATTCCCCTTACTTATACTTAGCAGACTCATCATTTTTTACTAGTAATTACACATAGTTTTCATTAAAGTAATAAAAAATTGGAGTGAAATAACTGACTTTCTTCTCCTCTTGGGCTCTTGTACAATAAGCAAACCGTAAACATGGCATCTGTTTTTTTAGTTTCGTTTGGCTTATTTTGAGATACTTTATTCATACTTCCAGTTAATCCTGAAATATTCAGTATTTTGAAATTATTAATCAATTATGTTAAAAAGGTATTAAACAATACTTCTAAAGTAGTAATTAAAATTAAAATTATTATGTTACAAAGGAATTAGAAGATGGTCTGAAATTATCGGTCAGACTTAGAGTTGATTATGTTAAAGCGAGCCAGATGCAAACGGGTTTACAGAGCTGTTAGCTCATTTGTCATTAACTCTTCAAGATCTTTAGTCAAATAAAAAAATTTATAGGATTGCCAGTTTATTATTATTTTTTTTTTTTTGCTTTGAAGTGATTAGAAAACATTTTAGCGTTTATAATAGCCTTTACCTAACTGTATTTTATTTAATTTTTTATAGTTCTAACCTGAATTATTCTGGGTTTAGAACACTGCTTATCACCAAGATTCATGGTCGTATTATTGTTGTAGGATCATGTCTTGAATTAAGATAAAAACTAATTAAATTATATCTCAATTACCAGCACCATTTTATAACCACCATTTTCCCAGAAGTACAAGTAAAGACTATCTGACTTGTACTGTCAGGTTTATAAGGTCTAAACATTCTGTTCGATATCTCCTTAATATGTAATTGTGAGTCGGAATGATAGAGTATAGAGTAGTATAGAATAGTATAGAGTCTTAGGTATTCAAGTCAGGCTCGTCAGTCTTCCTCTTGATGATGCTGTCATCCCGGCTTGAGGACGAAAATTTACATCCCCTGAAACAGTCTATCTCATTTGCCTCATTCTAGATAAATAAATAGCCAACAAATGTTATCTGGGGAAGTATAGCATAAATACGAATGTAATAAATAATTTATTCAATTAATAAACCGGACTAATTTGCGTTTTTTTTTTTTTTGTTAATATACCTATTATATTAGATTTTGATTTAGATTTGTTGAGTCTGGAGATATACGTAGTTGAATGTAATAGTTCGCTCCTAGACCTGTTACATTAGGGACTGTGTGTTTAGGTGGTGTAATTTTGTCAAAGTTTGTTTGGGTTTGTTCCTTCCTCGCCTGTAAGTTACAGTGATCATTACTGTCTCGTGAGAGGTCTAGTGTTTATATCCAGGAAAGGGCTGATGCCTCTATTGAGGTAAAGTAGCTGGAATGTAAAAGATCACGGTGCTCTATCGGAAAACAATTGGGGAAGGTTAGTAGAGAGCGGTAATAAAGTTTTATCTGTTTTTGAAGAAGGTTAGGTAGAAAATCTCATTATTCTTTGCCTTTCACTGTAGTTAAATTACCGAGTAAATCAAATGAAAATGGAAGTACCATTGTTGATAAGGTAGTATATAAAAAAAAAATTGAATACATCCAGTTTTGAGTCCTGTGAATTAAAAAAAAAAAAAGGAGGCATTTTTAAACCATTATAAATTATTATAGAAACATAGCATGATAAATTTTAGATTTTTCCGTAGGTATGTTTTTTCAAATGACAAAAATACAATTAGAATTTTTTTTAATTTTCTAAATCTTTTAATTTCTCAATGCATCTTTCCTTTTCTTTATTACATTGCTAACTAATGCAGAATAACATAAATGACAAACTCATTCATGAAAGGTGTCTAATATGCTAAACGTTTTGGAGTAAAAACAATTCAAATTTCAACTATTGGACTTAAAATTAACAGAATTTTGGTATCACGTAATTAAAAAAAAATTTATTCCTTGTGTTATTGCTCATTTATATTAATTATTTTTTCTCAAAATACTACAAAAAAAGTCCTTATTTAATGGCAGATTATTCGCTTTAGGAGAAATTCATTAATTAATTAAAATTATCAGTATCAAGTTATTAATGTATTATTATGGAAAATTATTATTTTTCTGAACTGTTTTCTGATACACAGATGTTATAAATATTATCCTTACCTGTTAATGACATTTAATTAACTCTTGCTCATAAATGTAACTTTGTAAATGAGGTGCAAATATTCCAGAATGTTATTTTCAATTAAATATATTGAAATTTACAGCTATAAAATAGAAATAATTTTTAAAACAATGAAAGAAAATTCATAAAAAAAAATAAAAAGAATATTTATTAATAATAATATAAGAAATAATAACAGTTATTTATTATTGTTGTAATATATGAGTTAGTAAAATTTTGTTTTTTGGAAAATTAAATCATACAATAAATTTCCATCTGTATAATGCATACATATATAATGTATATCTAAAATTAATTAGATTTTAAGAAAACAAAAACAACTGATAAATAATATGGAAAATACAATATACGAATTGAAAGGGAAATAAAATTTCTGGATAAATAGGGAAAAAACTTCTCGTGAGTTTATTTTTTTGGGTCAGACGGTTCAATTTGGAACGTGAAGTTTGGCTCCAAGCCAGGATTCTTTCAGCGGTGGGTGGCAGCTTCCCATTTAGGTTATATTTCGTCGTAGGGAGAAAAAAAATTTACATACCTAAATTTATTGTAAATATTAATAATTATCCACTAAATTACGCGTTTCCTAGAAAAAAACTCTAATGATGAAGTATTAACGTGCTATATTATCTACAACAATCACTGATTAACGAATGGAATTAAAAAATTCAAAAAAAAGGGAACTAAAGGTAAAAATTATATAATCTATGCCACCTAAACGTTTTAAAGATATGGGATTAAAAGCTATTATCTGAGCTACTCTGATTTCTGTAAACTATAAATAAATATTTTTTGCTATATATAACAAAAATGTATTTTCCATGTAAACTTTTTCAAATTATACCATCAGGTAAAAGAATCTTTCATTAGTTTTCTTATTGCAAGATATTCTATAGGGAGTGGGGATAGCCGCGGGGTTGGGCCTGTGGCTACTAACTCCAAGGACCCGAGTTCGAATCTCAGAAAATAGTTTTCTGTTACACTGTAGCCGTGAGTCAACTCTTGTGGGTTCTGGAGTCCTCTTGGGGGTCACCCAGTCTCTTAAATTGGTACCCTTGATTGGGTAAAAATCTGACGATCGAGCGTGATTCTGACCAAATCACCTCCTTGCACGACCGTTAATCTAGTAACAGTACTTCTTTACAAAGTACTGAACCTCTGAACTTTTATGGGTTGTAGCGGTACAGATTTAATTTAATTTAAGATATTCTATACCAATATATATTTTGAATAGAAGTTTAAGTTTTGATTAATTTATCTCATAAAATAAAAAAAAAAACTCGCTAGTTTGAATACGGAATATGTAGGAACTGATACGAGGGAGAGCATACAAGTGAATCAAAATGTTCAAGTTTGAAAGAAAAAAACTCGTAATACAGTGCATTTATTATCTCAGGAAAACAATAAGGCTGCTTATTAAAGTTCAAAATATACTTAATTAAAAAAAAATCAAAGTTAATGGCTCATCAAAAAATTCAGAATTTCCTCTGGATGAAATATGGGCCACAAAACACAAATCAGATGAACATTTGTCTAAAGATATTTACATACTTAAGAAGGAGAGAGATTGGCACACACTCCCAGAAACAACTAACAATCAAAAACCTATTTGTTTAAATGTACTTATTAAAAAAAAATGAAAAAATGGATCTAAACACATAAAAACTATAACAAAAACGTAAATAGAAAGAAAGTTATATAATTTAAGAACAATGACTTTAACAGTCAATAATCTGAAAGAAAAATACAGTATTGTTCACGTTAACCAACTGAGCTCTTTCCAATGTAGCCCGACGTTCAAAGTAGCTAAGAGCTCTCCGATTAGAACCTAATAAACTAAGTAATTGTTCTGGAGAGCAGGTCCGTTGCTCAAAATATTTTATTCTAATTTCATTATAATTGGTTTTTGTTATAATGAATGTTATTTTCTATTTTGTGGGAGTTATTCACAGAACAGTTACACTATCATGTAACCACGGTTTTACACATTAATTGAGCAATCCCCCTTTACACCGGAAAATATACAGCATTGAAATCAAATCAAAATTATCATTTAAATATCAAGCTTCTGTTTATACCACACGTAAGCCTGGGTACAAAGGAAATTAGATCTCAAACCTGGATTAACAGAAATTGGAGATTAACTCCATAACATTTCTCAAATTCCTGCCTCTTCAGGTACCAATAAATTTCATTTTATCACCTAATTTGCTAAAATATATGAGGTAAGAAGAAACCCGGCATTTCTAAAACTTTTAAAATATAATTGAAGTGTGTTTTCAAGTTTACGAGTATATCGTGACAATACCTGTTTCCCGAACTATAACTAACAATCAAATAAAGAAAATTTTTTTAACAAAATCTCATTGTCAAGATATGGATATGGAGGATTTAAAATTCTTTAAATTTAAACCACACAGTATATAGAGGATAATTCTAATCTAGAAATGTGTAGTAAATTTAAAAGAAAAATTTAAATATCCTTTTTTATTTTTTATAATTAACACATTAGCATTAAGAAATCATCCTTCTGGGAGTTGAGGAGGAAGCTTAGATTGATGCCGCTGTTTATTGCACCAAGGCTCAACCAACAAATATAGACTAAACAAAATGCTGAAAAACTGTTTCAATAATGGATTCAAAACATACATATAGACAGTACGGCAATAAAATAGAACAATGTAAAGGGGGAAAATAGCATGCAACACTTTTGTTGATAAATATTCAGATTTAAGATCGTTGGTAGAACGACATCTTGTCTACACAAACTTTCTGGGTGGGGGTTATTACTATTCAGTGGTTTTCAAGGGGATAACATGGGTGTATGCTAGTAGAAAGATGTCTATGCCCTATAAAAAGAGGCAGTTCATGAAACTCTTACATTACGGTTATGATCATAACAATAATAAAGTATTCTCATTACACTGAAATATGAGGAGAAGATGTAAGGAGTGCGGTCAGAGAATAGCACAAATAAGTTAAAACTTATTTATCAGTGCCAACGTTTCGGCCAGAATGTCTTACCTTCATCGGGGCTAGGAACAAAAAAACAAGATACCAACCAACGAATAAAAGGATATATAGAATGATTAAAATAAATAATTGTACAGAATGAAAAAAGATTAAAATTAATGAAAGAAATAGGAATTAAAACGAAATAAAAATAACTATGTTCATTCTGTACATCCTTCATTGGTTATCTTGTTATTTGTTCTTAATCTTGATGAAGGCTGGAATACGTTTTTGAACTTCTTCATTTACCCCAACCCCAACCCATCTTCTTCTACAATATATTATCCACTGTCATCTTCCCATCACTACACTAAAATAATTCGTCGTTGCATAGTTCTGATTATACAAGTATACTTTAGTTTAAAAAAAAATTTGCCACGTGTACATTAAGCTGAAATAATGTATTGATTAAATCCTGGAATCCCTTAGGTAGGGCGTAGGGCTGCTACGAGATTCAACATACGTCTCAGTCTTTTTCAAGTTCTTTAACCCCGGACCACGTTCGACCTGCTTTTCTCAATTCTTTTTCTAAAGTTCGCTTCTATGTCTTTCTTGGCCGTCCGTTCGCTGGATATGGGGGTTCCTTTCTAGCCTCTGCAGATTTATATCAGCGTTCTCTTTCGCAGAAACATTGAAATTGGTGTAAGGGCATTTTTAAAAACAGGGGTTTAGGAAAGTTATTGTTTAGTATCGTTTATTACAATAACGACATAAATTATTTTACTGGATCTATAAAAAGTCAACCAAGTAAAGATATCTATCTAGCGTAAAAAGGAAAAAATAAAAGCAGACACGTTTTACATCATTAGATAGAGTGGCTTTTTTTTCTTTTTTTTTTTCCATCTTCTCCTCAAATCATTTTATCCACCGTCAACTATCTTTTCATCACTACATTAAAATGATTCATCGTTGCATAGTTCTGATTATACAAGTATACTTTAGTTTAAAATAAAAATTTGCCACCTGTACATTAAGCTGAAATAATGTATTGATTAAATCCTAGAATCCCTTAGGTTTCGACATAAATTAATTTACTGGATCTATAAGAAGTTAACGGAGTAAAGATGTAGCTATCTAGCGGAAAAAAGGAAAAAATAAAACCAGAACCGTTTTTCATGGCTTTTTTTTTTCTTTTTTTTTACAAGAAATTTCATCAAACTGAAAACAAGACACAAAGTCGAACACGGTTGAAAAAAATTGAATGAATATAATATGTACAAAGGATTTTAATGTCTTAAAACACCTCTAAATTCTGAAGAATAAAAATAAAGCATTTGTCCCCAAAAAATAAAATAATTTAATTAAATCACAGAATCAATAAACCATTCTGAAATAATACTCGAGTAGATTTTAAATGCTTTTAAAGATAAATACCCATATAAATTAAGCTTAGAGTGATAACATGCAAGGAGAACTGCGCTATAAAACGAGGACTATATAATATAGTAGAATCAATGGCCCTGATATAGCTAATCCAAAACAGAATATAATTTAAATCAGGACAAATCCTCAATAATCCCTATCCCGGTTCCCTCCCTAGCACCACAATTTTCCTTCACTATAGATTATTCAACATTTATCGTGGGCTTATACTATCGATTTATTATACACTATATCTTTATTACCGTTGTACCTAGAGTGCAATAAATATATTTCAGTGATAAACTTAATATGAAAACAAATAATGAGGTTGGTAAAACGATTTAAAAGGAAAAAAAACATTTCACAGCCATTTTTTAAATAAAAAGGCATGTCGAATTGTACCCCTCGACAGATCTTTCCTTATCCGATCCTCTTTCCAATAGAATACCATTCGTTTTTTCACCAGTTAGGAGTTGGTCCGAAACAGTATTGGAAAAAATTATTAAAGTTCAATTTTTATATTTTTATTAGATACCAATCTTATAACAAGTATATTATACGGTTTCAGTTGTTTCCATGTTATTTAAAATGGTGTTAACAATGAGTATAATAATACATAAAACAAGTTTTAAAGAAATTTTTTTTTTTTTATAATTAGATTTTTTTTCTTTTTAATAAATTATAAGTTGCACATATAATAAAGATTAATTAAAAAAATTTTAATGATAGTTTGCTTGTTTATAAATAAAAAATTATTATTATTAAACATAGACCAGACGTTGCAGTACGTTAAATCTTAGTCAGGTCTAGGTGCTAACTCGAAAAGTTACATTCCGCTATGGTTAAAAAAAAATTGAACTAATATTCACCCGAAATACAATACCGAGATCGCTGACAATACATCTTACCTCAGTGGTTCAGCGTTATTTAAACTTCCATAATGTTTGATATTTTTACACATAAAACAAATTTCTATAAAAAATCAACTTATATATTTTTGGCAGTATCAAATAAGAAGGACTTTAAATAGTAACTAATAAAATATTTAAAAACTCACCAATTCTATTTTAAACAGTACTAGAATTCATATCTTACCTGCAACAATAAAAAATTAATCAATTAATTGACAATTCAAAAGTAGAACAAAATAAATTTATTAATATAAAGTTTTCCAAAGAAAGGAAACAAATGAAATCAATATTTTATATTCAAATTTTGAGATATTTAATTGAAGCTAAATCTTTAGTTTTTTCCAGAGGGAAAATTGCAGTTACAACACTTCCGAAATTGGGGAGGGAAACGGGTCAGCACAAGTTATGACAAAGACAGTAATAAAAAAATAACAAAAAATATAGTAAGACCAAAATAGATCACATTATAAGCAACTAAAAGATATTGCGTTTCTATTAATTTTATATGAATGAATTATCCTCTCAAGTAGAAAAAATCAAAGTGATTAATGAATAATCATGATTAACAATGTTTTTTTTTTCTTTCTTACATATTTCTCCTACATGGTACTTACAGAAAGCAAATAGCTACCAGGTATTTGAGGGTGTGTTCTGCGATTAGATTTAATTGTTTAAGAGTAGAGTCATTGATATAACTGGAAAAGTTAGCAATACATTCATTCCTTATTAGGACAGTATCGTATTGTCCTCATAAAAAATGAGTGTACAATTTGTTAGAATAGTGCTACATCAAACATAAAAAAACAAGTTTTAGATTAAATTTTAAATGGACGTGTTTCAAAGATATTACTACGGGTTCTTAATAAGGATACGTATGCGTCCAAACGTATGCCTGGAGTACAACAAGTGAATACCGCTTTCTCAAAACATCACAAAATAAAGAAAAGTAATTAATAATTAAATTAGAAAATATAAATTGCATTATATCATTAAATTTGCACTGTTTTTGTTGTTTTTTCTTACATACCTAATCGGACAATTTTAACATTTATATATATTTTTTAGCTTAATTAGGGTGTTGGGAATTTTTTTTTTAACCTCAAAGGGTGCTACGAAATTTTTCTAGCCCAAAAAAGGGTGCCTTATTCTATGTTTGGGAACTACAGGTATACGGTATTAACGTAAAAAAATGTCACAAAATATTTTTTCTTGTTAAATGTGCCACTACGATTCAATCAAAGCACCAATGTGGTTTAATATAATTTAACTATATACTATACTCTAACTATTTCGTAAACTTTATATCATATACTATAAACCAGTGATTCCCAAAGTGTGCGCCGCGGCTCCCCAGAGCACCGGAATACCGTCATGCGGGCTCCATGAAATATTTAATTAAAAAAATTCGGCAATTTACTTAGAATTCCAAATTCTCGAATTTTCGCGCTAAAAATCTTGTAAGCTAACAAGATTCCAAGAATTTAGCAACTTCAACCCTTGTTTTAGTCACTAATTAGTAAGTATGTTTTTAATTATGTCCCTGTTAAATGAGTAATCGCGCAAAGGAAAGTTTTCCATTTTTTCAAAAAAGTCTAATATTTATTTTAAAAAATCTGATGTAGGAAGGTATTGTTATAATGGAGAAAACTAAAACTAGATTTATATTGGATTTGGAAATTTAATATAAATGTGGATTTTTAAGTTCCGATTTTTAATACCAGGTAGTTACTTTCTCGAATTTTTATATTATTCTTGTATTTTAAACAGAAATAATTTCTTTAAAAATTGGCTAGCATAAAAAAATATATTACGCTAAATTAATTTCAGTCCCTGAAACAATTATTTTGTTTATAAGGTTAATTTACATATATAAAATATACGAAATTTTTATGCTATCTACGCAGGTTTATTGTTTAAAATATATGCTCTATCCTGAATTGTAAATAAGAAATAAAATTTCAATTAAGCCAAATTACACTCCTCCATAATTTTCTCAAGTTTAGTAAAGAAGGAGACCAATTGATCCCTTTTGATCTAGTAATTCTAACTCTAAATCGTTCACACAGGTCATTATGATACAACGAGGACTAGGCTTAAGTAACCCAATATATCTAAATTAATGGAATTTAAAAATGTAGGCAATATTAACTTCCATAGTACTTGGCAGGTTTCGAATGTGGTATATTATAAATATGTGTATACTTATAGTAAATATACAAGATATTACGTATATATTTACACACACAGTGAAACTTCTAAATAACAGAAACTTCTCTTAGCGGACAATATATTAATGACTCAACTAAAAAAGTTTACCTTGTTTCATATTTAATACGTTTGAACGCCTCTATTACAGAACTTCTCTACTCAGGAAAAGGATACCAATTTTATTCCCCATCAGCACTTTTCATTCCTCTGTAACGGACATAGGCCATTATATATGAATGTACTAAATCATGATTCTAGATCTAAATTTTGTATTTTATTCAGATAATTATTAAATTTATTCATATAAACAATAAAAGGATGGTTGAGATGAGATGTTTTGATTTATGTTTTTATTATTATGTTTTATATATTTTTTAAATAGGGTATAAAACTTATTTCATAGTTTTTTAGGACTTACAGGATAGCTTAAGTGGCGATGTATAAATAATTCTATTACTTCATTGTTCAGTTATTTTTATATTTAACAATTCTTAATGAAAACCTTGGTACACCAGACAAAATCGTCTTCCTCGTAATTGTCCGTTATATAGAAGTTTCATTGTATATACTTTTATCTATTTTCTTTTAAAGATAACAGGAATTTCTTCTCGAAGAAGACTGCTTAGAACAAGACAGACGTCACATATCAGCAGATGTGACAGACGGATGGTAAACATGTGTAATGTCTGCTGTATTCACAAGATAAAGGGGAATGTTTAACTAGATTTTTTTTCGGAAATAATTCAATTTTATCTTGGCAGCTAAATTTTCTTCGGAACCTTATATTTGAAACAGATACAGACATCAAACATGTTGAACAGATAAAGATATTTTTTTAATCGACGTATCACAAAGTTCATGTAGAATCTGATAAATTAAGAGATTATTGGAAATACGATAGGAATTTTTTAAAAAAATTTTTAACTATTAAAAAAAATTTAGGATCAAATAATTTATTATTTTATGAAGAAAATTTCAAACAAAATTTATGATGAAAATTTATGATTCCTATGAAACGAATCTTGACACTCCCACAGAAAATTATATAGTATAAGTACTTATTCATCGAAGGTTCATTTCTAACTATTCCTTCAACCATGAAATTGATATTAATAGTTGATCTACTAAAGTAAACACAATATAATTTTAGTGTAGTCCCGAATATATAAAAATTAATACAAATATATATTTAAACAAAATCTAACACATACCGAAATTTAATCGCCTTATAAAGAAATTTTAAACGACCAGACTGCATCCAATGCCTCACAGAATCTAAGGAGGGGATCACTTGTTATTCGCAAGACAGACTGTGCAGTTATGAATATTGAAGCCTCTATACGATCCAAGGGCGATTCCTAACATTCACCATCACGAACTACGAAGTACACTAATTGCATGAAATCAGTTGTTTTGTGCAAATTCATGTAAAATTTAAAAAAAAATGTAATATCAAATGTATTATTAAAAAAATAATCATTTTTCACTTCTGAAATCTTCATTACAAATGACGTTTCGAACGATTCCGGTCTTCGAACTTTAGCATATAATTTCTTACATCGTTATTGATTATTGCTGCTACTTTCTTTGATAACCCCATCATACATCGTCTCATGATCCTTATCCGTGTCCATATATTTTTCGTCACATAAATAAAATTGAACTAATTAAATTTCAAAGTATTATAATAATATATATCAATTATATTTTTCAACAAAAAGTAACCCTTCTATATTTCTTAAACCATTATTATATTATGTATTATGCGTTATTATAACGTTTTGAACAATACTAGCTCATCAATAAATCTTGAAGCAATAAAGTAATTAGTTACATAAATTTGGTGATTTTTCTTACATCGTGTATACTTTATTCCTTATTCATTTTAATTTTGTTCATCTTTTGTCATTTGTAATGAAGATTTAAAAAGTAAAAAAAGGGATGATTTTTCTTTGGAATAATATTTAATTGACATGTAACCTTTAAATAATAATTTATAGGAATTAATTTTTGGAACAAAAAATTATGTTAGATAAGAACCATATGGCAATATTATAATACTTTAAAATACAAATTTATTTTTATAATGAAATTATGTTTTCCCAGGAATTAATTTTTTCCCTAAAAATCAAGCACTATAAAGTAAAAAGCTGGTTACAAATGAATATTTTTTTAATGTTTGTACATTTATTCACTGCCACCCGGTCTAGAATCTATTACATTCCTTAATAGTCAATTATTAACTACTCTTTATTTTTTCATTAAGAATATGGAAAACACACATCTCCATCTAATAAAAACGTTTCAATATAGTCAAGGCATGCATGAGTAATAAATTTTTAAGGTTAATCTAGAAAAATTAATGAAGAAATAAATTCACTATGTCCGAAAGTTGCGAACATTTTCACAGACAAAAAAAAAATATTGGAAATTTATATTAAATGATTTTTGAAAAATCTGAATATTAAGTTATTTTTTATTTATATGATTTAATCTTTTGAAATTTACTTTTCTTTTAATTTTTGGGTTGATTTTAAAAGAAATTGAGGTGTTAAATATATTTTGTTATCCACGATATTCCTCTCATGTTCTTGTTCAAAAATTAATTAAAAATTGTTATTGGATATAATTCGAATTAAAGTATGTCTGAATGAAAACTAGACAATGCATTGCAAGAAAGATGCAACCCGAAGACTTTTTAGGCACCTAACTAATTACATATATACATTTTTTCAGGATGTATGAAATTTAAGATAATTTATATAAAAACTGTAAATTTTCACACTGAGAGAGTATTTTTACAATATTCATAATTTAATTTCTTGAAACCATACTTATTAACATTCTATAAACAAAGCGAGAATTTTATATAT
>NW_027108809.1:54677-63680 GCF_000696795.3 Halyomorpha halys | reverse complement strand
TATTTTAAATTAAATTAATAAACATAATTAAATAAATTATAAAGATAATAATTTATAACACTTTATAGTTATTTATATAAAATAATGCATAAAGATGGGAAGACGGTCTAAATGTAATTATTATTATCGATAAATTAATAAAAAAAATGTTTTAATCAGTACGATATAGACTGTGTGAGGTGTGATTCTATTTTTTAAATAAATAATTTTAACTCATATGAGTCGTCAAGTAATTACTTCTACGAGTATATATGTAATGATACTTGTATATTCTATGTAATTCAGTTATTTTATAGACAACTATAACTGTGCATTGAATTAGTCTTGATTTATTAAATTCTACATGAATTGTGAATGTTATCTCCTTCTCCATAACCAAAAAGATATAATACTGTATCGCTCAATAAGTAGATATCACATTCCTAACGTCTATAAAATATTTGGAAAGAAAAAAAATTGGGTACTCTTTGTTCATCAAGGATGATGATGTTATATTTTTTTTTCAGAATAGTCCTGTTGTTTTTTTACAGGCGTACTTGTTAATTTTTCAACTATAAAAAACATTTTATTTTTAATTATAAACAGTTATCGTTTTAAAAGAAAAAAATAGACTTCATATTGATTGATTTTTATTTTGTATATTATATTTTTTTTTTTATTTGACCGACATATATCTAAAATAATTCTTACAAAATTAAATATATGCTTTATTCTGTTTACTTCGAAATATAAATAATTAAAATAACTGTGCAAAGGTGGGAATGGTTATTCTAAAATCCTTTTACAAATAGGTTTCCACACTCTGGCGCTTGTGATATTCCATCAGCAGGCGACAGTATTTGACGAAGCGGCGAACTGTTGACGATGCTGTTAGCGGATAACCGAGGAAGTTATCGCGCCCTACGGTTGGGGTCATCTCCAAATTGCTCGTGTTATTGCGATAAGCCAAATAGTAACTGGAACCAAATCTGAGTTTTTCACAATGTTCGGGTTAAGTAATTAATTTTTTTTTAAAAGATAAAACAATTATTAAATCTTACAACTTAATAAAATAAAACGTACAAAATCTCTGGTATTGACTATCGTTATCTCATAATAAATACTAATTTACTATTTAAGTCTTTCTCTCCGCACCATATTTCTTTTAGTAATTACATGCGGTCAATCAGTGATCTTCCGGTGATTTTTTTTTTAAATTTAATAATAAAAATAACTTTATCTATCCCTTAATACACAAAAATTTGCTAAGTATACTAAAAATAATGATACAATTTTGTAGATCTACATATTCTTAAATAAGAAAGTTAATACGATCATTTGATCTACAAGTTTGAAAGGAATGTTTATTACATGATATTAAAAACAACCACTTAAGGAATTAGTATGAAAAAAAAATCTTATACTAACAATTATAAGAAATTAAAATCATATTAATTAATTGTAATTCTAATAAATTAATTTTTAAAAATCTATTATGTAATTTATAATAAAATTTTTATCATAAAATTTTATTATAAATTACATAATAGATTTTAAAAATCTAATTAATGATTTAAATTTTAAAAATCTATTATGTAAGTTCATAATTAACATGGCCGCGATAAGCAATGTAATAAAAAATGTTTGATTTTTATTTATGGATGTGGTATATTAATGCCCCTAAACGGTAAATAATAAAAATTGTATAATTTTAGAATAATAAAGATAATATTAATTGAAACCCAATTTAAATACAAGATCAACTAAATATCTACTTAAAAGATTATTTCGGATATTAATTCCTTAGCCGATCAAAATCTGACGTCATCTGTTTTTTTAACCCATACAATAGATCTTAAAAGCTCTGTAATTCAAAATGAGAACTACAAGAAATGGAAACCTATGCCAAATTCAAATCCTAAGATGGTGA
This sequence comes from Halyomorpha halys, assembly GCF_000696795.3. Classification (NCBI taxonomy): domain Eukaryota; kingdom Metazoa; phylum Arthropoda; class Insecta; order Hemiptera; family Pentatomidae; genus Halyomorpha; species Halyomorpha halys. The sequence goes on along the minus strand of NW_027108809.1, from coordinate 61,771 downwards.
GATACAATATGATTTTTTTTGTATACAAATGACATGAATGAATGAATATTCCTTACATAAAAGATTATTTCTGTTTTAATTGTTAAAGATGTCTTGGAAATAGGTTAAATATGAATATCTATTAATTAACCAAAATTTTGTGGATTAAGGACAATCGTCATATATTTGACGATAATAAGCAGTAATATTTAATACATTAATAGCGTCCATTGTATAAGCTTCACGATAGATGATAATTTAGTTGTATGATCGTATCCATTATTCCTAATTCCCATTTAACGGTATTGCATCATCATCTGATAATTGTACCACAATCTATTATTTAATCAGTATAGAGAACAAATCAGATCTTTAACTTATGAATGGAATCTATGTTCATTCATGTATTCGAATTCTCTAAATATATATATATTTTCCCAACGAAACTACTATAATTAAGACAAAGTATAAATAATTCATTTATGTTTACACACTTTTATAGAGAATTGTCTTCTTCTTTACCAAATATATATATGACTTATTAAGGTAATAATTCGACGTAGAATTTATAGCTGCTGTTTAATTTGTTATACTATCATTTTTTTCGCTAGGGTGAACTATTCAGGAGTTTGTAGGAAGATAGTCCGCGTGGCGATTAATAAAGATATCAAAATAGTAAAAGAAAATTATTTATTCTTAACTAAAGTTTCGTCCCACTTTGCAGGGCTATAGCCTAAAAAAAAAAAAAAAAAAACAAGATACAAATATTTTAGAACTATCAAAAATATATTTACCTATTGCAATATTAGATATGAAATTAGATGTTTCTGTCAGTTTACCCTTCTATATATTATAGAATATCTTACCCTTCCTAAGGGTTAGCCTAGGAAATGGAGACATTTTTCTTTACCTGACTTCCCTTCTTTCTCAGTCGTTCGCTGTGTCGTTCAATCTGACAGGTGATTACCCCTATGTTTATTGTTTATTTTTATCAATTTTCTTAATATCTCCCTTTTACATACTAATATACCTCATTTATACCATATCTACTTCACATATCTGTTCTACTTTTTACACTTACCATATTTACAACTAATTTTAATGAGTAGTCTCCTGCAATTTATCAGTCTGGAACTGTATTTAGAACTTTTATTACACCTGATTATATTTATTAGTAACTTGTTTCCATTCCACCTACATGTATACTTCCTTATATTGTTATTGTTAATTCTTTTTTATATAATTTATAAACATAAGAATTGTTTTTATTTTTTAATGTTTTGTTAATTCTATAATGTATCTTTTTTTTTTTTTTATTTAGCCATGATGAAGCCCTGAAAAGTGGGGCGAAACGTTGTTGAACAATAAATATTTTAATTACTATTTTAATACCTTTATTGGCCTAATCCGACCCATCTTCCTACAATTTACTTCATACGGTCAACTATCTTTTTCCGACATTTAGGAGTTATAAGCGAAAAACAAGAAAAAATATATATTTCATAATTTAATTCCTTAATTAACTTCATAAGCTAGAGAGAAATGCTTTATTTAGCCATATTGCCCAAAAGCATTGGGTTACTACAATACACAGTATACCAATCAATCCATGATCGGACATATATACAATACATTTATTTACATGACATATCAACAATTTTTTTCCCCTACCTTTTCCTTCTACAATCTTTACTCGTCTACACACTAAATAAAAATATTTTATTTTATATTTTTTTCTTTTAACTTAGCAATTTCATTACATTTGACAATACTTCACATTCAGGAGTTATAAGTGAAAAATAACATTTCAAATTCAGTAGCTAATGAAAAAAAAAATAGGACCACCAGATATGTATATCCGTTATTATGTATGGAAGAATATAATTTTGGAAATTATTTACAGATATATATGTTTTATGAGCTGCATTTTATGCGTCGGGCTCCTAAAATAAATTAGACATTTTATCTTTAAAAAATTTCAATTTTAAGTCCTTAATATTTCAGTCTGTATTTCACCTTTTATCTATTTTTATAAGAAATAGTCGGCTATTGTACTATTTTTTTTTTGTTTATACCTATTTATTACCACTAAACAACTCTTACAAGTGTTTTTAATTAAGAAATAATATTTTTCTGGACCCTACTAATTTTGCTTTTATGCTTTCAGTATTGTGGATAATGAGATAATGATATGCGAGAAGAGACTACGAGATGAGAAGGGCCTGGAAGCTGAGCGTACAGCCAGGAGTACCGACTGATCAATACGGGGGCACTAGCCTCTGTGTCAGTGGGGCTCGTAAGAAGTCCAATCTTCTTGTCTAATATCTTTCTCTTTATGTTAGGAAGTATTCAAATTTATTAGTACTGTGAAACTTAAATATAAAGGACACCCACGTAAAAGATTGGAAGAAAATTGTATCCTTGTTTGTGTCCGCTAAGAAGGAGTAAATAAAAACAGAACGAAAAATTAAGCTGTGGTACCTTGTAAGATCGAAAATAAAATTAATAATACCATTTTATATACTTTAAAAAAAAGTTTAAATTAAGGCATTAATAGCGATATTATATCTTAACCATCGATTAGTTTAAAACTCATGTATGTATATTTTTCTTATTTCGAAATGCCCTTCTGATTTATTTTAAATGGAATAATTTGTTTTTTTCGAACTTAAGAGGTATTATTACAGCACTTACTGGACAAACGGTCTAAACTTCCAATTCAAAAGACTGATCTAGATGAATATAATAAGGCCAATTTAGACATACGGAGTTGAGCTTTGGGGATTCACTAAGCCTTCTAATTCCTCTGGTATCCAATCCTTACAATCCAAAATCATTCGTAAAACTCTCAATGCTCCTTACTTTGTCACAAATAAAATCATACATAAAGACCTTAATCTTCCATGTGTAACCGATCTAGCCCGAACCAGATATCATTACTTGGATTATAAACTCCCAAACCACCCAAAGCCTAACCTTGCTTCCTCTTCCATTTCTGACAATCCTCCAAGGGACCTGAAAAGAAGATGGCCTGAGAGACCTACTAATGTAAAAATGTCATTAGAGAGCTACCAATGAGTAGTTTCTCTACACACCTGTATAACTGAGATAAAATTTACTGAATTTATTATTTAGTTATAAATTTCAATAAATATAGTTAATAAAAAATAAAAAGAGGTATCAGGGGTTATGTGTCGATATGCATATTATTTTAAATCAAAAGGTTTCACGATTGATGAAAATTACAATTAAAATCAAACTATTTAAACTTATAGATAAAAAATATTAAGAATTTTATATTGTCATCAAAAAGATTTTTTTCTCAAAGAACAATATATATAAAATCTTTTCACTTTCTTGAGAATGGTTATTATTGTTTAAATTAAGTAGATTGTATCCAATTTGTCCTAACAACACCATGTAGTTCAATAATGAAAATACCTGTCAATTCCGGAATCTTGAATTGATTGATACATTCGTATTTTATGAATTGTTTCCACTGTAGACTATCAATTAGTAGAGAATCAAATAGATGTCCAGTGTAGAGGGGTTCCGTAACATATAGGTTTAATTGCATTAAATTTGTACTTGATAAAATTGTCCCTTAAGAGGAGGTTCGATTATAGAGGGATAGCAATATCTTAGCCTCAACCCGTTTTTGTTCATCTTGACTTCAAACCCATGCACCCATGGCTTAGAAAAAAAAGATTATATATATAATAAGATTTCCAATAAACACAAGAAAATCACAAAGAAGAATGAAGGCGATCTGGTGAAACAAGTTAAAAACAATAATATTGAGCGTTCTCTATAACAAGCTAATTCTAAAGATACGTTTTAATAGTTACTCAAAGCCTCAGGTAAATACTATTTCGAGAACATTCGTCCCTTTTGTTTACTTTTCATTGCTTGTGAGCTTTACCTCAAATTTGTCAATTTTAAACTACAAATTTAATAAGGAAAAATATTAAATGAATAACTATTGGCAAAGATACAACTTTTTGTTTATAGTATGAGAAATTTATTGCAAGCATTAAATTTTATGCAACAAAAATTTAAATATCTATAAGAAGTAAACATACAATTTTTTAAGAGAAAAAAATTAGTTTTATTTAAATGCCGTTTTTATGATTCGAATTTCTCTCGAGGTCCGATGGAATTCGAAGCTAGGGAACAAAAGAGGCAATTGCACGAAAATTCGGTCTGTATTTAGTTGCAGACAAGTGGCCATTTCGATATCGGAATTCCATCTACAGCAACAAAGCTCTGACATCTTGCGTCAACCCGTCAAGTCAGAACACTTCGGAACTATTACGAAAGTAAATAACAGGGACTATTAATTAGAAACTGTAATCTAAACTTCCGTAGATTGATTGCTGAATAGTTAGTTATACGTAGCGTAAATGGAGTCGTGTTCGGATTTACAAACTTAACCTGCGAAAATGAAAAGTTACTTTATTTAAAATATCAGAAAATATTTTTCCAAATACGAAACGTATTTCGTGCAATCTTTTAGATCTTTCTCTCAAAAAAGTTGGTATAAGGAGAAGTAAAAAATGTATTAGTTCCCACTTTTCAATCTGAATTTGTCGGGGTAAAAACAAAACAAGATAATAACCTGAATTCAGAGTAAAATAATAATAAACAAACTTGGAAATATGCATAAAAATAAATTAAGTACACAATAGTTGATTCTGATAGAAGATAAAAAAAAATAATGTAGAGGTAAGAATTAAACAAAAAAAATAAAAAACATAATTAAAAATCCAATCCTCATGTAAATAAAAACATAAACATAATGAAAGGTGCGGAAAAAAACGTAAATGATGAGTAATTGATATTAATATAATAAAAAATGTTAGCAATTACTAAAAATATGTAAATAGTGAAAACAATTTTAATCAACAAAAAGAAATGTGTGAAAGAATAAAAAATTTGTGGTTGTTTCAATATTGTATGAGCATTGTATTCTATGTATATACTTGATATTTTTCTACAGTAGTTTCTATACCGTTTATGAAAGTTATGGGAAATTTAAGACAATGTTTCAAAAAATTTCTTGATAACACTTAATAGTTTGTGAGCGATGTTATGGCCTTTCAGGTTTCTATAATAATTTGATGGACGTTAGGGTTTATACAAAAACCGATATTTTAGAAAACCGGTTTTCGAATAGTAATTTTTCCAGAAAACCGGTTTCGAATTTTTATAAAAAAAATTGTTTGCTCGAATATTCTGTAATTCGAACAAACAATTTTAACAGAAAATTTAGAGTGATTAAAAACTGTTTTTGACTGAAATTATTTATTGTTCAATTTCATTGATAGTAAAAATTTTTTTTAGAACAAAGAAATAGTTGTTGACCAGGAATAAATAACTTTAAAAACAATTAATCGTTGTTTAAGCATAATTTTCACATATAAGGATGTAAATATTTTTATAATAGTAACATTAAACGATTTATTCAGCAAAGGGTTCAAATAAATAAAAACAATATATTTTCATATTTTTATAATAACCATATTATTTTTTTTAAAAACAATGTTATTAGATACAGATGGATACTTATTAAAAACAATTAGAAAATATATAACTGTGTATTATATAATGTAAATTATAATCAAAGCCGAAAGACAAGAGTAAATAAAGTTTATGCATACATACTTATTAAAATCAATTTTAGTTTTAAAGACAATTAAGCAAAGGACCGAGTATTTTCTATTTCGGACAATTTTAATACCAATTTAAATATTCTATTTATTTTTTTGTTTAATGAAATATGATTTCAGAAAACAGGACGTCTATCGATTTTCTATTTAGCCGTGTCCTTAGTTTATTCACAAAATCCCCCAAAATAGAAAATACCCTCTCACTTGCAACCGAACTAGGCTTAATCTTTTTTAAAGCCTGATATAATAATTCTAAATTTTTTGTCCTTTTATTTGTGGCTTCCAGGGCCAAAAGCTCCTTTCTTAGAGTTTGAGTAGAGGAAGTCACTTCTTCCGGTTCCTTTAAATATTTATTATTGCCACTTCCATAGCATTTTTCAATAAAACATTGTCTGCCTCTTCAATATCGTTTTCATCACGTTTTTGAATATAACATTCTTCCCCTGTAGAATAATCTTGATAATATTTGTCCAAATAACTTAATAATGTCTCTTTTCGTTGCTAATGGAAGGAATTTATTGGAAGATTTCGATAAAACAGTTTGAGAATTTTGTAGGATAAGTGTAACTAATACTGTATCTTTTCTTTCTTCAATCCGTGCCTTTATAGCGTGTAATTATTTCGGATTTCAAATTTTGTAGTTCACCCAGAACTTTTTTGAAAACCAATATTTTCTACTAAAACCCCGGTTTTCGAATTTCATAATTTTCTTTAAAAAACCGGTTTTTACCGACAAACCCTAATGGACGTGAACCAGGGGGTGATGAATAGACCTTCACAAGAAATGATGTGATACCTTAACAAAGTGTAGATGGGATGAATGTGCTACAAAGTTTCGATTTTTAATCCGAATTCGTTGTAAGGGTGAAATATTAACTAACGGTTTTTTAACATTAAGAGGTTGTAAGCTTATAACATTTTTTTATTTTAAATTAACCAGAGATTTATAAGACGTTTTTCATTACTTCGATGTTTTCCAAAGCAATTATATTACGGTGAGAACCGATAAAGGAGACAATTTCACGACGGCGAGGACGGAGACAACGACTTCGACCCGAGGAAAATCGAGTCTAAGCCAATAACTAAAGTGACAGGAGGGAGATAATTTACCCCATAACTTCTTCCCTCCTCGGAGGAAATGGCCTCTTGCCCCAGGCGTCTAAGTTAGAGGTTTCCGGCCTTGAGGATGTCGAGGTGTCCACAAGGAAGGAAAATATTCATACCTTGGATGATATGAACATAAAAGGAAATCCTTATTATCTATAATAGAAATATGTAATATAGTTGAAGGTCTATTTTGAATGGATGTATCGCTTTAAGAATGCATGTTATCAAAATATGTTTTGGAAGCCATTCAAAAAAGAAATAACACGTAGTAAGTATAATACTTTAATGTGAACATACGTTTCGGTATAAGATGTAAGTTTTCTTGAAAGCAAACCAAAA
>NW_027108809.1:52363-53827 GCF_000696795.3 Halyomorpha halys | reverse complement strand
TTATAACCTTTCCTTCCAAACTTTCACGTAATTGTTTACTTCTAAGTTTTGATTAAAATAATTTATTACGAAATGCCTAAATTGAAGGAAAAGTGGAAGTTATGTGAACTTTTGGTTATACATTGCCTTATTGATCTTCTCTAACTTATGAGGAAGAAAATCAAGATGTGCTAATTGACAAATGTCATTACATTGTTATCCATTGCTTTATTAGTTTTAAAAACAAACAAAACAATACAAGTGCACAATCCAATCACAAACTACGAGTAAGTAACCTAACACAACAAACAAAATTGTGATGAGCTCAGCGTCTGTAGTATGACGTTATCCTCCATTTAGCAGAACTAGTAACAGACTCTCAACCATGTTATATCTATTTGACATGCTAAAAGAAGGAAATATTTCTCCATTTAACATAACTTTTTCTATTTAACATGCTAAACTAAAAATCATGAATACCCCTTTAGTAACCAGTCTGGCCATCTACGACTTCTTAGTCACTTGATCGCAGGAGCAACCTAGATTTGTCGATCTACCTCCAAAAGGACAAAAACAATCGACCGACAGATGGGGACTCATCCATCATCCACGGTGATATTAAGACATTTTTTTTCTGTTGTTCAGCCTTAACTTAATTTTGTAATAGATAAGTTTGCTTTGTACCTTTTTTTTGTGTGTGTGTATATTTTATTTTATTATGTTCAATTACTCAAAATATAACAATAACAACGTTCGGCAGTTCATTTCTTTTATTTTCAGTACTATTCACGGTTGAACTACCAAAGATTCTTTTTGAACCCCTACCCGCCGTAACAAAACATATTACGATAGAATGGTGTGGAACAACTAACCCAATAAACAAAATTGTGACGAGCTCAGCTGGTCTGTAGTATGACGTTATCCTCCATTTAGCAGAACTAGTAACAGACTCTCAACCATGTTATATCTATTTAAATGGTAAAAGAAGGAAATATTTCTCCATTTAACATAATTTTTTCTATTTAACACGCTTTAACATGTTAAACTAGATCATGAATACCCCTTTAGTAACCAGACTGCTGGCCATCTACGACTTCTTAGTCACTTGATCGCAGGGAGCAACCTAGATTTGTCGATCTACCTTCAAGAGGACAAAAACAACCTACCGACAAATGGGGCCCCATCCATCATCCACGGTGATATTAGGACATTTTTTTTCTGCCTTAACTTAATTTTGTAATAGTTAAGTTTGCTTTATACCTATTTTTTTTTGTGTGTATGTTTTATTTTATTATGTTCAATTACTCAAAATATAACAATAACAACATTCGGCAGTTCATTTCTTTTATTTTCAGCACTATTTACGGTGGGGCTAGCAAAGATTCTTAATATATATACGATAAAATGGTGTGAAATTTCAGGGGTTCAGCTAAGAGCAATTCAGCAAACTGAAGTTATCTCTGTTTAATCTGACAGTCCAGTGGG
>NW_027108809.1:43194-50853 GCF_000696795.3 Halyomorpha halys | reverse complement strand
ACGATAAAATGGTGTGAAATTTCAGGGGTTCAGCTAAGAGCAATTCAGCAAACTGAAGTTATCTCTGTTTAATCTGACAGTCCAGTGGGGGGAAACGTTGGTTAACAATAAATAGTATTACTATTTTTATACCTTTATTGACCGCCACTACATTCTTGATGACTACATGAATGAATGACTATATTCTTACAATATTATTAGTAATAGCATTATATGATTGTTCTATATTATCCATATACTTCATACTACATTTATTTCTATCCTTTCTGTTTCATGGTTGCACCTTGTTTATCTCAGCTCTATAGAAGGTCTAAAGCAGTATTAACTGATTTATTTTCCTTACAACATTCCACCGTCTCCTCTTTGAAGATATATTTTTCTATTTAAAAAAGAAAAAGTTTCTAAATACTTTTAAAAATAACCATGATTATACAAGACACTCAGAATGACTTTTATAGATCCTCCAAAAATAGGCGATGATGAAGCGAAAACGGAAATAACTAGCAATAAACAAGAGACCAACGCGGTGGAATACATAAGAAGAAACTTAAAAAGAGAAATAAACAAACGTCTAATTATATTCGGAAAAGTTTATAAAACAAGAAGGAATCGAAAAGTTCCAAAAATATCCTCATTGGACGTAATAATAAAAGCCCCACTCGATATTCTATATATAGTTTTGGGTCTGAAGGAAATGGAAGTTTTAGCAGTTGGATTCAAATTAGAAAATAATATGTATATCGACACATAACCCCTGATACCTTTTTTTATTTTTTATTAAATATATTTATTGAAATTTATAATTATAAATAATAAATTCATTAAATTTGATTTCAGTTAAAATAGAGATGCACAGACGTGTAGAGAAATTACTCATTGGTAGCACTCTAATGACGTTTTTACATTAGCAGGTCTCATGGTCATCTTCTTTTCAGGCACCACGGAGGATTGTCAGGAATGGAAGAGGAAGCAAGGTTAGGGTTTGGGTGGTTAGGGAGTTTATAATGCAAGGAATGATATCTGGTTCGGGCTAGATCGGTTACATATGGAAAATTAAGGTCTTTATGTATGATTATATTTGTGACAAAGTAAGGACCATTGAGGATTTTACGAAGGAATTTGGGATTGTAAGGATTGAAAATGAGAGGAAATCGAAGGTTTAGTGGAGCCCCAAAGCTCAACTCCATATGTCCAGATTGGCCTTATTACAGTCATGTAGATCAGTCTTTTGTAATGAATTGGAAGTTTAGGCCGTTTTTTCAGTAAGTGCTGTAATAGCCGAAATCTATGTGCAGTTTCCTGTCTTTTCGGTCTTGTGTGAGGATTCCAGGTTAATCCTTATACTATTTAAATGAATTTAATAATTTGAATATATCGTCTTTCTAAATAAACATCAAACTTCCTGAAATTGAGTATATTTCACACATAACAAAACCGAAATAACATTTTAAATCGTTAATAAATATGAGATTGTTGTTTAACATCGTAATGTAGTAGATTGTGCACTTACTTTAGGTATTCTTAATTTTGATAACTAGAAAATTAGATAAATAAAAAACTAGAAATGAAACTATAAAATAAAATAATATTCGATCAGCTGTTTAAAAAATGCATGCAAACCAAATACGCAATTTTATTATGCTGTATATAGAAGATTGCCAATACATTGTCAACGCTGTGGTTAGGAAGGACCAACAATATATGCCTAAGCCTTCATGATACTAAAAAAAAAATTATACCAAGTTATTTACGAAAATGTAAGATTATACAAGTAACATGTAAATAGATGTAAAGGTGGAGGTATAAAAAAACTTCCATCTAAACAAATTATCATAAAACCGAAATCAAAATAGTAAGGAAATTCAAGATAAATAATAAAATAATAATGAACTGATAAAAAGAAATTATATATATCATTAGACCGATCTATCAATTATAATTAACAGAAAAAAAATTTAATGAAATAGTAATTATTAATAAATTGATAATAAATAGTTGAAAACTATTATTGTCCTTGTTTGCACACCTAACCATCACCTTCTCATTGCAAGATATGATCATGATTAATTTCTAATAATAAATTAATTAAAAAAACAAAACAATGATTAGTAATAAAAAAGGGAAAATAATTTTCATGGCTATATTTAAACATTTATGAAACTCCATAAACATTAGAACAAAGGGTAAAACAATATTTCTTTTCAACCTGTTAAAAATTAAAATGAAGAAATACATAAAAAAAAAAAAAAAACTTCTATCTGTTTATAAATTTTGGTTGAAATCTGGAACATCAATTTAATTCTTCTGAATCTGGTTAGGGAGTCACTGAATAGGCGGTGTTTTGATCTCAACTGATGAAAGTATTTTGGAATCTTCCAAAATCAAATCACTAATTGCTTTTTGCTAATCTTGTTTTTTTCTTCATTGATTAAACTTTCACTTGAAGATTTTTTTTTTTTATTGGATTTAGGAATCCGAATAAAAACAACTCTTTCTCTGGTCAATAAGAATTGCTCAATGAAAGGGAAGTGATAAGAAGTTGGCACAGGATCGAAATAGGCGATGGTAAACAAAAAAGTGAATAAAAAAAACTAAATGGGTCAGTTGCAACGAGTGGAGATAGTCTCGTCTAAAGATACACCGTCCCCTGGTTCTGCTCCAACTGACTCCTCTGATAAGTCAACAGCCAATCTAGTCTCCCTAGTGTACAAATTAATTATTTTGATTACATTAGCGAAGTTATTTGTAATATTACAATAAGTTTTAATATAACACAATCCTCTTTAGCAATATTTGGAGTATGCTAAAACTTGTGGTGGTTTCGTACATAACGCAAAACTCGCGAAGAGTGTTATAATAAGGTTTACATCTCTTGTTTAACTACTTCATTCACTGTTCCATGCAATGCATATTTATCGTCGTATTTTCTCCAAAACAATTAATTTTTTACTGTACGGATGGACATTGAAGGGAGTAATAATGGATTTTCAATTATATGTATATTATAAGTTACAGTTAGCTGTTACTACGATATCAGCTGACAAAGGCCATATCAGCTGATCGAGTAGATCTGATATATAACATATAGACGAACTGGACTCAATAAAGATAGTCTTTGAGCTACAACAGAATGTATCATTTCTCACTTCTTTTCCTATTTTTTTTAGTTTTTGTGTTCTAAAACGTTTAACTGCACAATACCATTAAACTAAAGGTGAATTTTAGTCAACATTTCGTTTCCAAATGCCGAACTCCAAAATGTGCAACAGGTTTGTAAATTAGTATATATAAGAATTACAGAAGTGACATTTGGGGGGTCTCAAAAACTATACTTCACCATTATTTTTATTTATTGATTTTTTGGCATTTTATCGCGGATATTTATGTTTGGCCTATATTTACAGCGGAGTAAAAGGGCTAAAAAATTTAACGCGACTTTATTAGTTTTAGAAAATTGTGTCCCGTCATAACTCCTCCTGATTCAGTTTGGGGGTTGAAAAATTTTATGTGTACTTATCTACAGGTAAACACTCTATTCTAAGCAGAATTGAGGGGTCAAGTTTTGATTGCGTTGAGCCGCACCGAAATAAAAGTCAGCCTCCCCAAGCCGGATTTAATCTGGCATCACTGCACTTACGAGGTTGCTAAGGTGATGCCTTAACTCGGCCACACCAGGCCTTTATAAAGGGCTCGGCCAACAAAACTAAATGCATTTGAACCCCTCTATTAGGGGACCTTTCTCCTCGGGATGCGAACACCAATTAATTCCCCACCAAGACTTATCTCTTTAAGTTTAAATTAAAACCCATCCACAAAATCTGATATTTTACATATAAAATAACAATATAATATAAAAAAAAATCTGTCCGTGGGGCGTCTACGACTTTTTTCGGAGATTAAGACGCCATTTTTTTATTTATTAGAGACCGCGGCCACAAGATACGCCAGGATGATCCTCGAAATTATAGATTATGTCCACAAATTTTCAAATTTGTGCCTAACCCAAAAAAGCTATATTTGAAATGTCCCAAAAACCATGCATTCATTTTTTGTTTTAAAATAGTGTAAAATCGTATTATTGGTTTTTTTTTAGGACTTACGATGTACCACAGTTGAATTTCATTTTGTGTTCCTTTTATATTAACCCCTTCTCAAAGGACACTTCTGTATAACAGATAAAACCACCTTCTTTGTGTATAGAACTTTCATTGTATTAATGAATATTTTCTAAGTTATTTAAAAGTGCATTAAATAATAAAATATATTTATTTTTGTATTTGGACCTAATAATAAAACGATCATAAGATAATTTTTTTTTTTTTATCTGTTACAAATGGAAAAACTTTTGATCACGTCTTACATCATTGTAATTAATAAACTGAAAAAAACACCAACAATTCGACTAATCACTTGAATACGATGTTATACCGATCCTGTTGAGAGAAAAAAAAATACAAGACCAGATGCTCTCAATGATAGAAGTATAAAATGGAGAAAAGGGGGAGGAGATTGAAGTAATACATAAATATCCATACAAAGTGGAAGGCAACCGTGTGTAGGAATACAAAATACAAGGATCATTCTCTCTATTGCTTCTCATTTCCCCTCCGGTTTATATTGGAGGGATGGTTGTTGTAACCTACCAAGAGTGTTGTAAAAATCCCATCTGTTCTTTAAGGACACCGATAAATTATAAACCCAACTTTTCCAATCTATCTATAAAAACTTTTAAAAATACTTTATAAGTAATGTTACACACGATTTTTTTAATTTTCCTAAAATTAATTACCTAATTAAGGTTGTTTAATAAAAAAAAAAAATCGAAAACCGAGTAAGTCTGAAATTCATTTATAAAAAATATAACAATACATATTACCAAATTACATTTCAATTTTATAATTCATTAAAAGGCGATTTAAGGGGAGTATTATAATAGCATAAGCGTCCATTAGATGTTGTTAAAATACTCCCCTCGTGCAGGATTTAATTCGGTCTTGAACAGGAAATTATAAATGAGAGCTGACTCATATCAATACGAATATATTCATAAACGTCATAGATAAAAGACTAATTATCATTAAGCATTTTGTTATTTTTTAATTATTATATCTACAATAAAACCGAGAGGTATATTTTTTTTTATAAAACAATCCACAGCGAAGGTGATGTTTGCATATACATATTGACTGACCTCTCTGGAACATTCCTGATATAATCAAATTTATTCTAGGATCTATAAACTGATTTCATACCAATAGTTAATATTAAGAAATTTATATAAATAAAACATCATTGAGAGAGAAAAGTTTTTATAATATAAATTTTTACTTGATAACGGTAAGTGATATTAATTGATGTATTAAAGAAATAAATTAATTAAGTTATTTATATATAAATATATTCGTACATATTTGTATTCTTAAGTTAATCAAATATTATCGGAATATGAGGGCTATTGTCACTTATTTTTATTTTTATTGATAGATTTATTTATTATATTATTTATTGATAGATATTACAATCTGCCACACAGTTGTGGGCAATAGGTAATAGTGATGAATGATCTCATACATACTAAAATAAAAAATAAATAAAATTAAGAAAAAAACACTCTGAAAATATATACAAACAAAAGAATAAACAAGATCAATATTAATAATGATAATCAAACTATCTGTATGAAAAATAAATAAATAAAATAACATATTTACACAATCGACCTAAGGACCCCTGAGCCCACTCTATCCCCCACGTGTGAGGGGTAGAGCAGAGCTCAAGAGATCCCAGCGTATCAAAGTTTCCAAATGATATGGTAATCGCTATCAATCAAATACCTGCAGTGTGTCAGTATGAGTTTAACAGTTAGTGGTATGTTACACTGTCTACATGTTGGTTTGTATGTTCCTGACAGTATTTTTGGTTTAGTCGAGGGTGTCCAATTCGGAGGTCGGGACAATCTAAGCACCCAGGTGGCGGGATCAATGATGCAACTTTTGCCGCTTGGTCAGCTTTACAATTGCCCGAGATGTCCTTGTATCCTGGTATCCAGGTGAACGAAGTTGTCAGCCCAATTTAACTTCTATTCTATGTAATAACATTTGCACGGGATGACCTTGTATCCTGGTATCCAGATGAACGAAACTCTGCGGTGAGTCTAATTTAATATGCATATGTTTCTAACTTACTGACGTATTGGTCACTGTATCTCAAAAATTACAATACCTAAGAAATTAAACTTATCTTAACTTTTATCTAATTACTAAGCAAAATTGTTACGTATCTCCTAGATTGTCTAGATAACAAGAAATAGTTAATGGAATTAATTTTATGAAATACCTGGTCCACCTATCTTGTACTTATAAATAAAAAAATATGGAAGCTCAATTTTAAGCGTCAGGCTTATTAATATACAGGAACATTTGTTAATAGAACATAATATATTTATGTCCGTCCTACAAAAAAATGGAAATCACCGCTCATTTTAAGCTCTGCATATTTAAGCGTGTCATGGAATATTTGCTTTTTACAAAAGTTACGAATCCATAACTATATTTCAAGAATAGAGGCATTGAAAAATGTATATAAAAAATATAAGAAAACAAAAGATTTTGACGGTATAACATTGAAGAAATCAACGCCAATTGACTTGTAACCGCTGGAAGCCATAATTTTTGTCCTGAGTTTAGGATCATGAAAATATTTTCATTTTGTTCATTATAATTGATTTTATTTTAAATACAGTCCACTTCGGCGATGCCAGCAAATTATGAGTAATTTAGGTAACATCCCCCAATAATGAACCCGGGGAATACCTGAATTTTACATCATTCTTTTTTAGACGGTGAGGCAAACAGAAACTAAGGCAACTTGTACCTGATATACCCAGTATATTTTTAGCTGTTTGATTCCATAATTACTTTTACTGACCAGGTAAAGGTACTTCTTGCCTGCGAACCTAAAGAAATAAGGATCAGATTCCTGGGACCTCTCAAATTTTTTTTCAAAGGGGTTCACAAGACAAAAGGGCACTCTCAGTCTTATAAGAATAAATAACTAGCCACTCGTGTATTTATTTACTTGTATAAACAGATATAAAAGAATATGTATATAAATTACAGATAATCTTAATATCAGTATCGCAGCCTCAAATTTATTTATTAAAATGTGCAGGCTACTATACCCAAATAAATTTAACACAGTTGAAATAAACTATTTTTCACTAATGCCTTTATTAACATTTTTATCTGTTTTTCATCAATTCTTCACAATTTTTATATTTTACTATGCATAACTTATAGTTATAACAACACTGTCAGGGTGTAGTTATTACAAAAACTACCAGTCCCGCACAAGATAATATATTGTATATAAATTAAGGATAATTGACCAGAAACATAATCGAAATGTTATAAATCAAATATCACCATAGTTGTAGGTGGTTAATAAGTATCTAGATATCTAAGGAAGATAAGGAGTATTTAAACATTGTCTGCACCATTTAAATTTCCGACACAATTTTTTATTTTATTTATTTATTTTTTTTTTTTTTAGATATTGATAGATTTATTTATTGATAGATATTATAATCTGCCACACAGTTGTGGGCAATAGGTAATAGTGATGGATGATCTCATACATACTAAAATAAAAAAAGAAAAA